>NW_005842603.1:156250-189424 GCF_000455745.1 Alligator sinensis
CAGGTGAGGTGGTGCAGGCTCCCGCCCTGGGTGTTTTTAAGAGGAGGTTGGTGGACCATCTTGCTGGGGTCGTTTGCCCCCAGTACTCTTGCCTGCCATGGCAGGGGGTCGGACTAGATGATCTGCCCAGGTCCCTTCCGACCCTAGAAACTATGAAACATATATAGGCCTAAAACAGTAATCACACAATATAAAAGCAGTACAAACATAATAATTATCACTTATAAAACATTGGGTATCAATATCAAAATATCAGGGAACTTATTTGCAAAGAGGGGAGAGAAAAATAAAGCTTACTACCCAAAATAAAATGTTAAAGCTTATCCTATATCTTAGCTTACTTATAATCATCTATAGGGAATAGAGAGGGAGAGGAAAAGTCAGAAATAGTTGGGGGAGGGGAGGGAATGCATATCAATATATATATATGAGAAAGAAAGAAAAAAAAGGGATTATGTTATAATACAATTTCATTTGCTTTATGATACAATGTCTTATCAAATGTTATGACTGTGTTATATTGTCCTAGGCATCCTGCGATTGTTTTACATCACACGATGATAGTCCAAATGGTGCTGTTCTCAGATGCTGGTGCAAGCAGCATGGGACAAAATGCAACAATTGATAGTGGTGAAATATCATCATAGAAAATTAGGGTTGGAAGGGATCTCAGGAGGTCATCTAGTCCAGCCCCTGCTAAAAGCAGGATCATCCCAACTAGATCAGAAAGAAACTAGTAAAAACCACCGTGGTACAGCAATGTTCACCTGGTTGCTGGCTAATAGTCTATCCAGTATCCATGGTAACTCTGCTGACATCTGTTGAACAGCTGTGTTGTCAAGCTTTTAATTTGTGTTACTACCCATACTATGGATGGGTGTTTTCAGTGACTTGTTATGGGTCATTATCACTGGAATTACTTTGATAAATTAAAGTGGTAGAAATTGCAAGGTTCTTTTCCTTCCTATTACATTGGTGCTTTCTTCAATCTCAACTAGTTTTGATGGGTTTTTTGAAATGCTACAGTCTGGGTTTCATGAAAAGTATGTTTTCCATCCAATGTCTCCAAGAGGCTGTTGTTGTCCAATGAAAGTTGAATACAATGACCAGGAATGATAATGATTATCACTTATATCATGCAACTAAATCTAATCTGCTGCTAAATGTCTCCCCGCTGCACTAATATCATTAGTTGCATGATATATGAACACACCTAACTAAACATGTTTTGGCATTAGCTTTTTGCCCCTAGATTGCAGGTAAACCAAATCCTGACATATATTAAGTACATCTGTGTCTAGATTCTTATCCTGTGCGTGCTTTTCAACATCTAAGTTGTCATTGTCATCTTCCAAAATCAAATGGATCAAGGTGTAAAGGCGATCAGGAACATTTTTGGGCTTGCTCTTCAGTCAAGTTGCTGAATAAATGAGGCATTCATTCAACATAGGACGGTTTCTGAATTCAGCACTTGTGGCAGTATTCTTGACAGACAATCACTGGCTATAACTTTAAAATCTGCTTTGATCTTGAAAGCAGCATAGTACAAGTTTCATGTGTCTGAAAACTCTTCTCTTAACTGCAGGCCAATGACTTCCTCATCATTTATATGCCAAGTTACAACTGCTTGTATAGATTTACCAGGTGTCAGTTTGAAAGACAAGGAGGGGAAGATTTACATATCTTTGATACTGAAAGTGAATGGCTGTCTTGTAGTAAGTGTGAAGTTCTTGCTTCAGTGTGGCCAGAGGATGTTCACTACCTTCATCTTCCACTGCATTGCAATATCTTTCAAGTATATATTTCAGGCTCTACACATTTTTCCATTCAAAACCAGCATCTAGTTTATCAATCATGTGAGGTCATGATTTCACTTCAGAAGAAAGAAGAATATTTTCTTGCATAATCTCCGCATGCGAATGGGAATGAGAGACTTGTTGCTTCCGTTGTTCCTCCTGCCTGCATTCAAGATGATAATGTACCTCAGCAACTATTAGTTCTTTGACACCAATTTGGCAACACACTTCATCTTCTCTGCCAGCTCAGGTATTACATTGGCTGATTCAAACAACAATACTAGACTCAGTCACTACTTATTAGAATGTTTCTGGCATAATATGCATATCTTCCAGAGATATGCTGGAGTAAATGATCTGCTTGATGTCCTAATGTGTTCTTCACTTGATGTTATAGGTAGGGTTTCTCTTTCATCTTCTACCTTGCACACCTTTCTTAACAGTCTCACAATATATCTTTTGTATGTAAAAGAACTGTAGCAAGAACAGTGCCAACTGAGGCCTTTGGAATGTTGTAGCACAGGATCAACACAATGTGATAGTCTATCAAGAATACTACCACAACAAGTGCTGAATCCAGCAACTGCCCTACCTTTTATGTGTCTCATTTATTCATGCAATTCCAGTGGGTGTACTTTGGCTAATCATTGACTGGGAACCTACTTTGAGACATAGGATATATCTTGTAGATTCCAAGTTGTACCTCTTGTGCTTAGCTGGACACAATGATGCTATCAGCTGCATTGTAACATTTGCTTAAGGGCAATAAAGGCAAGTTTCTTATTGACAATTCCATGAGAGGTTTTCAGGTTGAGGTAATACGAAAAAGAACACAGTTGATGTAGCAATTTTGCAAAACTTTGGGATATCCAGTAATGAACAAAACTGTAAATTTACATCAGCCATCTTGAAATACAATATGGCTACCATAATGGAAATGTTGATTGATCTCCTTGGTTTATACAATGTTGGTTTCATCATTGGAATTAATTTTCTAACCCCAGTGGGGGGCTGAAATATAGACAAAAACATAAATTCACAGCAGTCATCTTGGATTCCAAGATGTCAGCTATTTGGACTGCCTGCCAGATTGACAACATGACTTTTTTGACACAGACAGTTAACCTTTACCTGAAACACACTGTCAATGTGTGTGGCAATGAGTAGCCTACAGGGTGACACCTTTACTCTTTTTTTTCCACCCTACTAGAAGTAAGATTTGATCGGCAAGTTGTGGGCCAGCAGCTATTGTTCTGCACAAGGATTTAAAAAAATACAGTATTAATTCAAATTAAGTAGTTCCAGAAAAGGTATCTTTTAATCTATTTTTCATTAAGAGAGTCTTTAAGGCACAATTGGCAAAAGATTATGCACCACATCAAATTTCTATACAGTTTATAATGATGTAATATTTTATAAAACTTAAACTGCGTTATTATCAAGTCCAAAGCTTTTTACTTGATATGGTCTAAAATGTAATTTTTTAAAGCCACAAGTTTCTTGAACTGACTAGAAAACATATGTAGAAGAAACATGTTTTTCTAAGCAAATAAAGGAAGGGTTTACATACTTACCAAGTATATCAGTCTTAAAATAAAATTATTCCTAGTGTAGATGCCACATAGACCTCTAACTTACTTTCAACCCCTTCATGTGAATGTTACTTTAAATGAGAGAGATGCAACCTATTAAAGTGGATATTGAACTTATCAGGTTTGGCTGTCCATAGAAAATATTATCAAAGGTGTTTTGTTTTGTTTTGTTTTTGTTCCCCCCCCAATGTGAATTGGATAGATATCCAATTAAGTAAATCAAGTATAGTGCAACATGTTCTATCTGTTTCTATTCTAGCATAATTCATCTTTGAGCTTACCTTTTGTATTAGCTTCTTGGTTAACAACAACTGCCTATGTGACTCTTGACCCAGTATGTACCATTATGTCCTGCAATTAGCTTTAGCTTACATCACAACCTGGGCATGTGTAAGCTGTATAAACCTCTTTCTTCAAAAGGAGATGCACACAGAGCAGTGCAACACTAATCTTTATATCACATATTATGGGCATGTCTACATGTGAGTTTACATGTGCCTAAACTTAATGTGCCTTAGTCTAAGGCACATTAAAGTGATTTAAGAGTGCGTCTACACATGCACACCTTAAGGTGACTTAACACAACTTGCTGCCTGCCCTGAGCAGCATGCTGGACTGCCCCCACCACACACACACATCCGTGTCTGAGCCTTTGAGCGGCAGTCAGAGGCTATGCTGGGAAAGTGGCCAGGTGTCCCAGCCACCTGTGGAGGGTTCGGGATTGAGAGTGTGGTCGGGGGTAGAAAGGTAAGAAAGGTTTATAGTGTGACAGCTGAAAATTGTGTCTAAGGTGCTTGCTGAACACTGTGAAGATTAGGCGTTTTTCTGTCATTTGTTCAGATATTAAGCTATAAGTTGTTAAGAGCCTAATTAAAGTCAAAGTTGTAGTGATGCTACTGTTGTCCTAAAATGGCCAGAAATTTCCTCTGAGACAATACCTCTCAACTTTACGATACCCACCTCATGGGTACCAGATGTAGACATGCCACGGTTAGAAAACTGGAATGAGGTAAAAAAAAAAAAAGCTGCAAAGCCTTGAGGCAAAAGCTTGACAAGGAACTCAGTTAGCCCTCCTTGCTCAGGAGGGTGGGTGAATCATCAGTTTGGCTGTCAACGTGCCTGGACCATGTAAATGGTATGATGTAATTTGCACTATTTGCAAGGCACCACGTATCACCTCAACTACATGGCTAACCATCTTGAGCATCATAGTATTCTGCATTGCCCTAGTGACAGTAGCTAAGTGGTGTTTTAACCATTGTTGTCATAAATCTGTTCATGCTATGCAAGTTAAATTTAAAGAACCCTCCCCATTCCCTGATGTAGCACATGTAGCTTTAGCATCTAAACTGTAGCTATCATAGTGTTTCTGCAAGCAAGCGGTGGAGTGTGACAGCTTAAAATTATGTCTGTGTGCTTGCTGAAGGATCTATGAAGATTAGACCACGTGTTTTTCTGTCATTTCTGTCATTTGTTCAGATATTAAGCTGTATGTTGTTGCTAAGAGCTGAATTAAAGTCTAAGATGTAAGGTCTTGTATGAAGTAAGGCCTAGTACATTTAGCAAAGCCTTATAGAAGTAATGGTAGGCCCTGTGGCATAGATAAATTAACCTTATCAGAGGAATGCAGTTCTTGTGCTGCTATTGGTCAGTCTAAGGACAGTTGAAGTAAAAAGAATTTGAATGGCTGAAAGTTATCAGCATAGCTCAAAAGTTATAAATTGTGTGGCACATCCAGAAATAATTTAGAAGGAAGATACAGCTCTGTGAAAGTAATTACAGATTAGCTGCTGGCCTGGACTCAGTGGGTCCGTGGATCTCGAGGAGCCCAAGGACTGAATACCAGGGTCCTTCCTGGTACCCCTCAGACAGCGCTGTTGGGGATGCCTGACTTCGCTGAGCTTTGTGGAAAGAGAAACTTGTCATACATCAGGCATCAGAGGGGACTGCTGATAAGTTACTGATGCAAATTATTATTGTCTGTCCTTCTTTTGTTATTTATGTGTAGTTGTGTTTTTGTTAAGTCAATAAACCTTTCTTACCTTTCTACTCCTGACCACACTCTCAATCCCAAACCCTCCTCAGGCAGCTGGGACAGCTGGGGACAGCATGAACAATGAGCGCATTCATGGCTAGGGAGTACATAGAAAGGCACAGGGTATGTCCAGGGGCCACAGAGTCTGTCAGCAGCATATGTGGATCTGGGGCCACTGGGCCACAGCCAGAAGCAGATCCGCTCCAAGCAAGCAGAGGCCATACCCAAGCCCCCAGGCTGTGTCTAATGACTCAAGGCAATTGCACCCAGTGTTGGGTCTGGCCATGGGGTACCAAGCTGCCTACCAGAACCCCAAAGCTCACAGTGTAGTCCAGCACTGGCCAAGGGGGTGGGAGTCTCTAGTTCCCCTGGATGCAATTGGCTCAGCTACTTCCCCAGCTCTAACCTCCTCCTCATGTTCCTGCCTCCCCAGCATTGGCTGGAGCTGAGCCTGTGGGGCCCCGCACTACTTCCAGGAACCGCCAAGATGAAGAAGCAGTGGGTGCTGTTCTCTGAGGTGCAGACACTGGAGCTGGAGTAGCAGTTCCAGCAGCAGTGGTACCTGTCAGTATGCTGACCCATTTGGGACTAAGTAAATCAGGTATAATGCAATATGTTCTGTCTATCTCTATCCTAGCATAGTCCCAAGCTCTTAGATGAATTAAGTCCGAAGTTGGTCAGCACACCGACAGATACTGCTGCTGCTAGAACTAGCACTCCAGCTCCAGCATCTGCACTTTGGAAAGCAGCGCATGCCACTTCTTCTTGGCAGTACCTGGTGGCAGCGCAGGGCCTCATGGTCTTGGCTTTGGCCTGCTCAGTCAACTGACAGACTGTTAAGTTGTCCTAAGGTATCTACACAGTCCTTAGGATGCCTTAACTATTTTTGCCTAAATTTGATGCCTGCTTTAGGTATCCCTAGAGTGTTTGTATATACCCCAAGAATGTCAACTGGCATTACATATATAGATCATGAAAAGGCATTACATATACATCATGAAAAGGAAAAGGAAAAAGGCTGATTGCAAAAATATGTTAATGGATTATAAAAATGATGGACAAGAAGCTATCGATTTTATAAAGTCAAGATCATGATTCTGACATAAGACACACATCCAAGGGCATGAAAAACATCTGACTTAAAGCAACCAGTGGGAAAACAAGAAAATAGTGACTGCAAAGAAGCAAACTTAAGGTGCACTAAGGCAATTTTAGGTGCATGTCTGTCTACACGTGGATATGCTAATGCACATTAAGGTGCACTAAATTTAGGTGTGAATAACTAAGTTGCATTAGCATATGTGCAGATGTGCTAATGTGCATTAATGCAGTATGTGTCCATTGATGTACACCGTGTTAATGCACATCAGTGCATCTACATGCGTGCATTAAACTTTTTCCTGTTCTTACCTGTCTTATTTCCAGACTGTGTAGCACATATTTTTAAGGTAACAGTGTGAGTGAGCTAAAGGAATTTTAAATCCCAAGTGTCAGAAATGCTGTATGAATAGGGACAATTATACACTCATTAAAATTGTAAGGTATTTTGAAGTAGGGACCACTTTATTGTTCTGTATTTGTATAACACCTAGGGCATGACAAGCAACAGTACAATACCAGCACAACATAAATAAAACAAAAAATTGCACATATGCTTTTAGGTACATAGCATTAAACAAGTGGAATGTTATACTACACAAAAATAGCATTCTAATTCCTCAAATTTTAATCCTATAAGCCCTTTCTTACCTGAATCAAAAGTCAAAGATCTGCTTGAGCCAGCCAGACAGATAGGCTAGTTTATTGTACACTATCATGACGCGGGGTCCTGCGGGATGGCTATGATCACCCCAAGGCCCCCTTCCCGTGCCAAGTTGACCCAAAGGGCACCCTCACTTCTCGCCCACCACATCTTTGATAGAGTATAAAGATATGGGAGGCTGCCTTATGTCCTCTTGGACATGGTCTGTTGCAATATCTGACCCTGTGGGCTCCCGGACCCCTTGTGGGTTCCACTCTGCAATGGTGCTTCAGGGGCACCCTAGCCTTATGGGCTATGCGTGGCTCCAACCACCCCTTTACCATACCCCAAGCCTCACGATGGAATAGACATTGTTCAATCTGGGCCTTGTTTATACTCTGGCCCCCTTGTCCTCTCTGGGCCCTACCTCTTTTGATTTGCGCCCTCTCCGGCGCTAGGGCTCTCCACGGCCCTGTCTCACTCTGTGCCCCCTCTCCTGAGCTTCTCCATAATGCTGCCCCCTCTCCTGGGCTTCTCCACAATGCTGCCCCCTCTCCTGGGGCTTCTCAAAGCACTGCCCCCCTTCTCCGGGGCTTCTCACATTGCTGCCCCACTTCTCTGGGGCTTCTCAACTGCCCCCCCTCTCTGGGGCTGGGGTCAGTGCACCCTGAATGCTGCATCCATGCTGGTGCTGGGGCCCCCATACTGCTGTGGGTCCCCTATGAGACCTCCTCCAACCCCTAATAGCCTCACCCAAAACATGGGTAACAAACAGTAAACAAAACGCAAGCCCCTCAGCTATAACATAAATTGAAGCTGCCCGGCTATAACCATGTTACTCCAAACACCCCAGGGATACTCCATCCTTTACCCGGCTCAGACTGTACCTGCAGTCAGGCCTCTCCTCTCAGCTTTGCTCTGAGAGAGCTCCTTCCTCCCTGACTTCTGGTAGGGAACTGCCAGCCTGGCCTTAGCCCCTGGGCTTTATGTGGGAGTCAGGCCCTGCCCCTTCTGGTCAGCTGACCTCCTCTGGTTGTCCTGGCAACCAGCAGCTTGTCACTCACTGCTAGGGCTCTTCCCCTAGCAGTTTTCTCCCTTCTTAGGAGCAGTGCACCTAAGTGCTGTGCGACATACACCAATCTCCCTAGCTCAGTGGTTCTCAATCTTTTTTTTAACTCCAGGTAACCAACTTGGAGTCATGACCCACTGAAAGGTTTTCTCCTGTCCGGGAGTGAATTCAGAGGGAAAATAGTAAATAGCTTAACAGCTTGGGCACTCACACTGTAAGAGAACTAGGTTAAAATACTTGATATTAAGCACAGGGCATACCCTATAGTATAGTATGATGCAACTGTGACTCATACCTACCCCTCCTATGTAAATTGGTTCCTGAATGAATGGGAATGAATGAGGATGCTTGAGGCATAACGGTAGAAGGCCTCTACTGAATGACCAGTAATGACTGGACCATCAACTCAACAACCCAACCATTGCCTTGCATTGACTCACCTAGGAACCACAGACCTCGCCCAGGAATGGAGACAAAACCCAGCATTTGAAAGTTAAAGAACCAACAGTAACCCAACATTTGGAAGACAAAGACCCTACAGAAATCAGCAACCCCACCATTGTATCCTACCAGGCAGTGATGACACCTGGATTTGCACATATGCATCTGAGCAGGACTGGCCCTTGCCTGAACATGTCATTCCCATAGGAGACACAGGTAGCCTACCCCTATAAAAGGGGTGGTAGACTGTGACCTCCTTGAGAAGCCCTCTCCATCGGGACCAGCACTACGTCACACCACCTATCCACCCAGAGGCCCTGCCAGCAACCCCCTCTGGACAACACCTTTCTGGAGAAGACCCTAACTGGCCACCAAGCCTGGGCTAGGTAGCTATCACCCACCTTCCTCCCCCAAGCAAGGGATCTGAACTCTGTCCCTACGCACCTGGACCTCAAATCCTTCCATTAAGCCATTCCTCTCCTACTACCATTGTGTGTGTGTGTGTGTGTGTGTGTGTGTGTGTGTGGGAACCTATAACTTCATGGGGCTGTGTAGTGTGTTGCCTGTTTAATAAAACTGTTACTTTGGAACCCCGAGTTGGGTTTTTGTCTGACTGCCCTCCTGGCCCTGCTCCAATCTCTGCTTCTTTGACCTTCATTCTATCTTTCTCTATCTCTCTCTCTGCCACCTCAGCTCCCTCTCTGCTACCTCCAAAACCCTGGCTCTGCTCTCCTCTAAACCCCAACTTTCACCACCCCTCACTTCTGCTCCACTGCCCCTTTACCTCTTGCTCTGCCACTTCTCACTGTCACACAGGTTTCCTCCCCTGGCTCTGCTGTCTCTAGCCCTGGCTTTTTCCTTCAGTTCCACCCCAGCACCAGGTGACCCTGAGTAACCTTGGGACACTGAATGACCCTAAGTAATCCCGGGGTACCTTGGCCCCAAGTAATTCCGAGCCCAAGTTATCCCAAACGCACACCCATGGACATGTGTGTATGTGTATATTCATGTGTGTATGACCCATAGAGTGTCCGTGTAGTTTGTGTGTGTGTGTATACAATTTTGTATCATGCCCTCCTGTCTAACAGCATAATATTGAGATCCTGTATGTTGATCTGGCATGTGTCAAGTCAACACCCTCACCATTTTTGTTACTCTCCACTGGACTCTCTCCAATTTGTCCACATCCTTTCTGTAGTGGGGGACCTAAAACTGAACACAGTATTCCAGATGTGGCCTCACCAGTGCTGAACAGAGGGAAATAATCACTTCCCTTGACCTACTGGCAACACACCCACCAATGCAGCCCAGTATGCTGTTAGCTTTGTTAGCAACAAAGGCACACTACTGGCTCATATTCAGCTTATTGTCCATTGTAACCCCTGTAACAGGGAAGTGGAATGTAATTAAGTGTTCTTCTAATATATCTGATAAGTATCCTGTTTTAAAGATTATATTTAAAAAGTTAACATAAAATGAATAATAATACTCTTTAACCAGTCTGGAGTACAGCACCTTTTTTGCAGACCAACTGCCCAGCCATATAGCCCCCAGCCTGTACTGGTGCATGGGATTGTTCCATCCTAAGTGCAGGATTTTCCACTTGTCATTGTTGAACCTCATGAGACTCCTTTTTGCCCAATCCTCCAATTTTTCTAGGTCACTTTGAATCCTAGCCCTAACCTCCATCATACCTACTACTTCCACCATCTTGGTGTCTTCTGCAAACTTGCTGAGTGTCATCTGCTTGCTTGCAAGCTTGCTTGCTTGGTGTCTGCAAACTTCCTATATATGAGAAATAATATTATTGTTCAGTACTGAATTTAAAAGTCTTGTATTTGGATTGAAAAAACAATTATACCACGAAATTTAAAATATTAAAAACTCTAAGTGTGCTTCATCTTAAGAGATGATTGATTGGAAAATAGGAGATAATTAGTTATGGTCCTATAAGAAAAACTTTTCCATTTCCATCTTGTCTTACAACCCAGCATGGAACCTAATTTGTTCTCTACAATCAATTTTTACTACGTGTTATAAATATGAGGATCACTTGATGCCAATTCTATATAAGTGGTAGTAGGAGAGAATAAATTGATTTATTTACTACAGAAATGGAGGCAACTAGGATAAAGAATGTCTAAAGATCAATGGCATTTTATCTGACAGCTCAGTTATTTACTTTGTGGCCTTCTCATATAATTTACCAGTGCCACAATATTATTTCTGTTCATAGCATGACACCTTTCTAAAAAAGAAACTCTGCCACATATTGGCAGATGGTAAATGTGTAATAGACAAATTACTGGACTGATATTCCTTATGTGGGTGGAAATTTTCATAATTGGTTTTCATCAGTCTAATAGAAATTGCTTTGGTTTAGAACTTAATCATATACACTATCATGTTATACAGAGAATAAGTTACTGACAGAACAATTAAATTTAATTTCTTTCTGAAGGTGCTGTACTCCAGACTGGTTAAAGAGTATTATTATTCATTTTATGAACATGTTAACTTTTTTAATATAATCTTTAAAACAGGATACTTATCAGATATATTAGCAGAACACTTAATTACATTCCACTTCCCTGTATCATTGTGTATAGCAGCAGGATTCTGTTATCTTGTTCTGCTTATATATATATATAGGATTAGCATATTAGGATCTTTTTCTATTGCATTCAGTAGATATTGGAAAAATATGTGTACTGTAGAAGTATATACTGCACAATGTTCCCAGAAAAGGATGCGCAAGGTCAGGTGGTGGTGGTAGTTGTAGTTTAGTTATTTGCTCTGCCTCCATTTCCCCCTTATTTCTAACCATGGTTTGTCAATGATTAAAAACATAAATAGGAGCAATAAGAGCATGCATGGTGCAGCTCTCACAATGCAGTTCAACAAAGGTCCACAGATTTCGTATGCACTCACCAAACTTTACATTTATCGCAGCTAAAAGTGTGAATCACAGAACTGAGGTTACAGAAAATTTCATTCATTTGAAAACACTAAAGTCTTGTGAAACAAGAAAGTTCCACATTTGGACATCACCAAGTTGAAAATGTACCTGAGGGTAGCTTGCGAGAGCAAGTTTGGAAGTATGGCTGCAAGCAACTCAGAGGCTAAATTCTGAAATACCATAGAGATTATTTTCAGACAGTAATTCTGATCTGAGTGGATGCTGAACAAAGTTTCAAATCAAGCAAAGAAATAATACTTCATTCCATTTCCATTCCAATATTCAATATTCAAAGGTCTTGATTAAGGATCCCAACATCTGGATAATTATCACCCAATGTATTTTCATCAAATGTTTTAGGTATGGATGTGTTTCATTCCTGAAATGTACTTATTAGATCATTTGCTACTGACTTTAATCAGGTATTGACGATACTCAACATGTTTGTGAAAAGAAAGCTCAGTACTAAAGTGGGGGGAGCAGAATATATAAATTCAGTTGTTCATATTGGTTAGACCTTCTTTGGAATACATTAGAAATAATTTCAACTGCCACATTTAAAAAACTTTAGTTATATTTGCTAATATCATTCATTAATGTGGGGCTTTCTCTAAAAGTCACACACTCTAGTGGTTAAGATAATAGTATAGAAACATAAAGAAGTAGGGCTGGAAGGGACCTCTACAGGTTATCTAGTGCAACCTCCTGCATTCGGTAGGATTATCCTTATCCAAACCATCCTATACAAATCCACTGTCTAATTTATTCACAAAAAACACATTTGCAATGATGACACAACCACAAAACATAACACCCTAATCTGCTACATGTAAAGCAGGAGGACCATGGAAGATAATGTCAACCTGTAGCAGGTTTCTAAAATGCTATTGAAAAATTCAAGGAAGAGGGCCATGCCCCCTACTACAGAGGAAGGTAGAAATCCCCACAGTTGATACCAATCTGACCAAGGGATAAAATAACTGCCTAACCCCAAATATGGTTATCAGTAGAGAGGCAAGACCCTCTACCCAGGAATCTCTATGTTTAAGTCTGAGCAGGAACCCTGACACATCCAAGCTGAAATCCTCAGCCTTGGCTGCCACCAGCACCCAATGCTTCTGAGGTAAGTGAGAAATAAAAACCTGGACACATGTAACAGTGTGGGGAAAGGGAGGGTGGGAATGTTTCCGAACCCAAGTGACAACAAGCAAAGCCTGGAAGCATGGAAAATACCTATAATAGAGCATAGGCATAGCTATACATAGATCATCCCTGACCTATGCTTTTCCAACCTCTTCTTGAACACTTCCCAAGATGCAGATTCCCTATTCCACTCCCATGATGGAGTCTATTCCACTGCCTCACTGTTCTAACAGTTAAGAAGTATTGTTTTCCTGATATCTAATCTAAACCTACTTTGCTTCAACTTCAAGCCATTGGTCAGTAACTTGTTCTCTGTAGCAAGAAAGAAAAGAAGTTTTCCTTCTACATGGCAGCCCTTCAGATATTTGAAGACTGCTCTCATGTGCCCTATTCATCAACCTGATCATGCCTATTTCCATCAACCTCTCCCTCATATGACTTGCCATCCAAGCCCTTTAACATTTGTCACCCTCTTCTGAGTCCTAACTTTTCCATGCCCTTTTTAAAATACAGAGCTCAGAACTGCACACAATTCTCTCAATGAGGCCTAAACAGTGACAAGTAGAGAGGCACTATCACTTCCTGTATCTTGCACCTAATGGTTCTATTGATTCATTCCAAAATTATATTTACCTTTTGTGCAGCTACATCGCACTGCTGACTCGTATTGAGTCTGTGATCTACCAAGACTCCCAGACTCTTCTCCCCCTAGTGCTGCCTTCTATACAGATGTCTCCTCTTTTACATCTGTATTTTTATTATTCTCCCTGAGGTATAGTTGTCAATGTTGAACTTCGTCCTATAAGCTCCAGTCCAACTTTCCAATTTGTCAAGATCCTTATGATTTACATTCCTGACCTCCAACAAGTTCTCAATCCTGCTCAGTTTCATTTTGTTTGCATATTTTTCAAGAAGCTCTCAAGTCAATCATCCACATCATTGCTAAATATGTTGAACAGCATTGGGCTAAGGATAGATCCCTGTGGGACTCCAGCTGAAACTTCCTAGCATTCTGTCATGGATCCATTTATAATTATCTTTGCTTGGGACTAGTGACTCAGTTCTCTTTCCCCCTTACAGTAGTTTTGTCCCACATTTCTCCAATTTTTTTTGGAGAAGGTCACATGAGACTTTTGTCAAAAGCCTTGCTGAAGTTCAGATACAATATGTTCACACCAGTCCTTTCATCCACCCAAATAGTTACTGTTTCAAGGAAGAAGATTAAGTTTGTTAGGCACAATTTCTTCTTGATGAGTCCACGCTGACTGCTTATTAGCCTCTCTACCTCCAGATACTCACAAAAAAACTTCCTTAGGAAATGGTCTAGTAAGTTCACAGGTAAGGATAACTAGTCTGTAGTTCCATTTTGACCTTTTCAAAGAGGGGCACTATATTGGCCCTTTTACAGTCCTCTGGTACCTCACCCATCTCCCATAACTTCATGAACATTATTGCCAAGAACTCCGATGTCTCCTCTGCCAACTCCTTCATTACCCTAGGATGATGTTTATCGGACACTGCTGTTTTGAATTAATTCAGACCCATCAAAACCTCTGACAGTTTCTTTTGTTATTTCATCACTCAGTATGTCTCCTGCTTTATCCATATAATTCTTATTAGATGTTGGGCTGCAGTATAATATTTTTGTGAAGACTAAGGTAAAGTAGCTGTTGAGTGAGTAGCTCTGCCTTTTTTGCATCTTCTCTTAAGAGTTCATCCTGGCTATTTAACAATGGACCTATGGCTTCCCTGGCCTTTTTTTTTCTGGACAATATACTCATAGAACCTCTTCTTGTCATCTTTAACCTCCCTCACTGGGTGCAGCTCATTTTTTTTTACCTTTTCATTCCTGATTTTGTTCCTACCAAATTCTTGGTATTTTCTGGTATGTTTGCTTGGTGACCTGCCCAGTTTTTCCCATTGTTCGTATGCTTTTCTTTTACATCCTAGAAGCTCCTTTTCCAAATAAATGAAAAGGACTATTTCACAATTCATCAGTCAGTCCTGTTCCTTTTCTCCTACATTTGATCATAGCTTACTTATTTACAGTTCAACTCAGTAAAGTACTTAGTAGGCACATCTACACGAGACACTTTGAGAACAGAAGACTAATTATACTGGGCATTAGCACAGTGGACAAAACCTGTGCTAATCACTATTGTGCCATAGAATTAGTCTACTGCACATTAGCATCACCAAAGTAGCATGCACCACCACTAATGCGCAGTAACACTGATTACAGCACATTAATGTAGTAGCTGTAATTACAGATACTAAACTTAATACTTCATAATTGCAGCACTTCAGTGAACATATAGGCAGCCCAGTGACACAAATTTCAGTGTAGGCTTTTCATTTGAGATTAAGCTATATACACCCCTAAATTCCCTTTTTTTTTAAAAGCCCTTACAAGAGTAAAGAATTAATAGGCAAAGAGGATGAAAAAGAAAATAGATGTGGAAAAACTGCAATAAATTGGGTGAGAGAAACATCAAACAATTGTAAATAAGTAATATTAGTAAAATATTAAAAGATGATTGGTTCTATTTTATTTCATCTTAAATTATATGGTACAGTATTTGTTAATATTAGCATATTAAAATCAAAATTGGTGGCATCTGATTATCTTTTTTAATATCTATACCCAGAGTAGAAGTAATCTGTGTGATAACATTCGGTAAACATTTTTGGTTTTTACTGTACAATAGATATTGAAAATGGACATGGAAATGTATTTCTTGGAAATGATATGCAGACATCAGTAATAAACATCTGAAAATATTGTAATACTACTAACACAGGTATACAAGAATATTGACTTGCTGCCATTTATACTTTCATTTGGAATATGCTTTTGAGTGATGTCTGGGATCAATTAATTAGAAATATCAGGCTTAAAGTCATGAATGTTGAGCTGCAGCTTGATAGAGCATTACCTCTGCTTTTAACTTGATAATTCAGACACCTGGTGAAACAGTTTCTCATCAGTACCCTGAATAGAAAATGAAGGCATAATTTCAGGTGAAATGGGCACTAAAATAGAGTGCATACCACCTACAGAGAAGTAATTTTCTTCCTATCTTTACCACCCAGGAAAGAATCTCTTTATAACATAGGTTTCCTATATATGCTGTGTCAGTTTGCAATCCTTACATTATTTCAACACATTCCATTCTACTTCCATAACAGAGTTTTGCTGTAGCTCAGTTCCTTATAAACAAGATCAATTATATAGCAACTGAGATTTCATTCTGACAGAAGCTAATCTTCAATAACAGGATTTGTCTTAGTAAACATATATTAGAAGGAATTCTGGCAGTAGACCAACTGTACTATTTTTGATTATTCAGTAGTTTTCATTATAAAAAGAATCCACGGCATTACAAATTAATTTTGTTCCATTTATAAGAATATGCATTACTTTTCATTATTCTGACATGGAATTGTCTCAGCCAGTAAGCCAATTTCTCTACAGCTATTCAGAAAGCAAACTGATGTATTCTAACTAAACGGTATTATCAACCAGAATTCACAAATTACATCAACATTATATGGTTGTTAGAAACATGATAATTATGCAAATCCCTCTGGTATGATTGGCTTTTGCTCTCATAACTCTCCGCCCATAAACCCTACATATACAATATCACTGCAGCTCTACCCCCCTCTTTACTCTCCAATCATATTTAAAACATATTTATTTTGCATGGTGGCCATCTCTCTCAAGCTCATTATATTTTTTAATTTCCATAAAAATATTCAGTTGTTTAGGCAGGGAGAAAAAAATGTTTTGCCTTTTATTTGAAATATTCTAGAGCCCTTATGTTTTGGACCAGGTACCTAAACTCTGATAAAAGGTTGGCTTTATCCAAGGATATGCCTCTTGGTAACACTGTAAAAAATCTGCCTAAATACTGCCAAAGTATAAACCTCAGAGAGATCACAGCTCACACATGTTCAGTAGAACTAATTATATCTTCTCATTTAAATGCTCCAAATCAGCTTCAGCCAAGAGATGAAAATGATTTTCCTGAAACTCCAGTTCTGGTGTGTTTTGAGCCAAAAAGGGAAATGGGTAACTTCTTTCACCTCTGCTCTCAACAACCTCCCTGCTGGTCTTATCTATCATGGAGGAGGATACTATCTGAGTCAATGTAGAGGGGACCAAATCTAGCCTTTTGTGTTAGAGAATGAGGAATAGAATGAGTAGGTTGGGAGAATTAATCTGAGCAGGAAGAAGTGATTACAAAGGATTGGTCAAAGTGTTTGAGATTAGGAGCTAGAGGAATGCAATGCAGAGAGGGTCCAGGGTACTAAGACTGGATGAAAAGTCATGGGTTACTAGGCAAGGGACAAGATGGGGAACCAGGGAGTTAGGAAGACAGGAAAAATTGTGCTGGCTGGAGAAAATGGATCATTTGACACAAGCAATGTATAATATGCTAAAACTAGAAATGTTGTAGTTGTAAGCATATTGATAATATTTAGTAAGCTATGAAAACTTAGTTTATGACTCGCTGTGCTTAATTAAAATTCTTACTTGTGCTAAGGATATAAACTTCCTAGAAGATTTAAGCAAGAACAGAGAGAGACCAAAATGTTATTAGACTTGAGAACTTTTATAGATGTCTGAAATAAAAGAAATATATTAGAGGAAAAAGTTTATTTATGAATTTATGGGCACCACCAAGCCTAGGAAGATCCAGACAGAGGGTTATCTTTGTTAGATATCTCAGATGCTCTTTCCCCCAACCCACCCTCCCAACTGTCACCTACCAAGGACCACTTCAGAACTGGTCTGACCTGGTTTTCAGAAGCTTCCAGAACAAAGAATCCTCTTGAAATTTCAGTCTTTTGCCTAGAATATAAAAGTTAGATTCTGAGTCAGTTCTTTAGGAAACAATATTTTGAAATAATTGGATCTATCACCACTGTGTTCAGTGAATCCAAAAGGGAAATAGAGAAAGAAAATCTCAGTAAGGGGGTGGGGGGGGAGGGAGGAAGGAGGGAGAAACCGTGTACCTTGTACTTTCTTATATTGTTCCTTTTTCTTAAGATGCCAAATTATTCATTTTATGAAAATAAAGTCCATTTGAGTTTTATAAATAGTCACTTAATTATTTAATGTGTCATTTGACAAAGGAGTAAGTGTGGCAGGGTGTCAAAAATTAACTGGCTATTGATCAGTTGATATCTCCAAATCTGAAGCATCAGATTGGGAATAGGTGCTAGTGGAGATGATGAATGCAGGTGGATCAAATGAACCTTTCTGATGACCCATCCAGTATAAATAATATAATGTGATGGCCTTTATTTTCCCATTTGCCTGCTTGTCTTTTAAGAACACTAACTATTCAAACAAAAACAAAACCCTACTACTAAGGATATGATAATTTCATTCTTCTTTTAATCATTCTTCCAGGTGCAGACTATTCTTCTGTATTTTTTTTTGTTTGATTTCTCTGCTAGTACATATTTACTCACTCCCTCTTTCTCTCCCTCTATTTTCCTCTAAAAAAAGTTTTATACTGTGTGGGAAAGAAAAATATGCATAGGGCCATATGATTAGAACAAGGCTGTATTATTGCTAAACAGATTTGTTCTAGCATTTGGAAGACTAATTAAAGCAGCAGTAGATAATCATATTAAAGAACCACCCTGAAAAAAGTATTTTGGTATCATATACATGTTTGGAAATGCTGTCCCTTTCCAAAAAAAATTATGAGTTACCATGAACAACTCGTGCCCCTGGTGCCTGGCGAGGCACAGTGCTGGCGGCAGTATGGCAGGGGTGGCAGTAGCATGGCAGCAGTAAGTGAGGCAGCTCCCATAGACTCCGCTGGCATGGTTGGCAGTGTGGAGGGGTGGCAAGCACTGACCTAGGGTCAGCGACCACCCGCAGCTGCTGCCAGCAGCATCGGGCTTTCTTCCAACACTGTCATAGCTCAGGGTCTCAAACCAGGAGCACAGGTGTGCCTGGGCCACCAGCAGAATCAATAGCAGCAGGCCGTAGCGGCTCAGGAAGCCCTATACCTTTACCCTGGACACCCCTACCACACAGTCTTCCACTGTAGGACTCAGAGAAAGACTGAGACTCTTATACATAGTTTTCAGTTTGGCAGGAGGGTTTTTACTGTGGATGGATGGGAAGGATTGTGGAGGGGCTCTGTGTGTTGGGGAAGGAGGGGGAAGGGGGCTCTGTTGGCTGAGGGGGGATGTGGGGGGTGGTTGGGGGTTGCTCTGCCCCAGCCTACTGCAGCCCCTGCCACATGGCAAGCACCCCAAAGGTGCTCCACCACACTCTGAGACAGGAAGCATCATCCCAGAGGTCACAGTGTGGAGGGTGTGCTTTCAAAATGGCTGCCAAGTGCTGGCAGCTGGCTCTGCTTTCAGTATGGCTGCCAAGTACTGGAATCCAGGTGTCCAGAACCTGAAGTTTCCCCTCCCCCCCCCACCCGCTGGCCATAGGGGCACATGGAAGGACTGGAGTGACTTGGGATTAAAGTTAGTCTCAAGACTCACCATATGTAGATATCTGCCAAAAAACACTTAATGCACATTAGCTTAATGCATATTAAATTTAAGCATGCTTAAATTCATTTGTAGATATGCCCATATTATAATTACATTTCTCGAGTTGCACTCTTAAATGATCAGTTCACATACCAGAAATATCTCTTATCACTTGATAGGAAGTGCCTGTTAGAAAGAACAGTTGCTATCTTCAGTTATGTTCACAGTATCTGTTTCTAAATTTACATTTGCACTTTTAGATCCAGGACATGTTTTAGCCCTGTTCAGATACTTGTGTGTCACTCTTAAGTGGTAAACACAGAGCATAAATTGTTCTTCAGTTCCATATAGTGGACAATGTAGCGGAGCCCCCAAAAGGCAGAGACAGAAGTGTCAGGTCCTAAATGTCTACACCTGCATCTTTGGTTTTGCAACCATGAAGGAGTGACATAAACCATACCCCAAAAAATCTCCATCTAAAGCATGATTTTCATGGGTGCCATACGTAGGCAGGATAAAAACTATGAAGCCTTAAACTTCAGGTTTCTTACTCTGTTACTCATTTTAATTCTATTTCTAAATGAAACACACACACAACTTAGTACCTGCCAATTCAAAAAAAAAAATGTTGGAGATTTTTGTGTGGCGATCCATGTTGACAATTTACACTATCAAAGAAAGTATGCAATGTGCTATTGAAACACAGGTTTGGGGTTTTACCATTATCTTTACTCAAGGGCCTTATAAGGCTCTACACAAAGGATCATATTAACTCAGTTGACATTGGTTGATAAGCAATTTCTCCACCACATTTTCTACAGCATTTCATTTTTTAAAAATCTAATAACCATACGAAAAGCATGCTTAGTGCATCTACAAGAGACATCACTGTGCAGTAGCAATGAACTACTATGTAGTAGCTTGTTGCTACTGCACAGTAGCACTGGCAGATACTAACCATGATGCGACACTACTGCACAGCAGCTTTTTGCTACTGTGGTAGCATTTGGTACTTGGGTATGCAAGTGCTAAATGACTGTGCAGTAACAACCACACAGTCCACCACTCATGTAGACATGGCCAGAGATGACTATTATCCAAAAAAAGGTCTCATATGTGCAAATATATTTTGTAATAGTGACACAATTTCTAATTTGAGTGAATGAACAAGAATGAATAACATGGATTTCATTAATTGCTTTAATGGAGGTCTCTCAAATTCTTTTTGTTTTTTATTTTTTTCTTACTAAAATGCCTGATTTCAGGAACATTTTATGAGAAGGATATTCATTCTAAATATTGATTTCATTTATAATTTTCATACCTTATTCCATGACATTTGGAACAGTTCACTAGAATCAAAGTTTGTACTGTACAACTGTTAGTGTAATACTAGCTGATTAATACTGATGCCTATCTCATTCTGTCTTGGAAGCAGCCAGAATACCTTCCTTTGAGACCTGTACCATTACAGAGGTTAATGATCGGTGATTAAAGTATATGTTTTTTCAAAAGCTATTTTCAAAATTTAATGGACTGAATCCTTTTCTAGTGTAAATTGGCACAATTCCATTGTAGTTATCATAACTATTCTGATTTATACCACCTGAAGATCTGGCTCATTGCTCCAGAATGAATATCTCTTTCTCAATTTAAGAGCAAATTCTTTCAGCCTTTCATAATGTTCTTGATATGTATGCTTGGGGGCTACCATTTCCATCTCTGATTATACCCCACTGATCCTGACATTTCTAAAATTTAAAAACCCCCTAGAAACAGGAAAAGTTTTATAAATTAGATCCTTTGTAAATTAGATCACTATCATGAATTTCTTCTTTTTACTGGTTGCAGTAGAACTGAAGTACTATTCAAGTTATCATGGTCCAGAAAGGTTACAAAGGACTTTTTATGATCTCTTGTACTGGACAAACTGTATAATTGGGAGAATTGTTGGACATGCTTTTGGGCAAGCACTTTGATTCCTCAAAGTTTGTCCGACAGCTCCCAACAATACAGTTGGTCCAATAAAAGAGATCACAAAAAAAAAAAAGCTTTGCTTCTTTCCTTCTCAATGTCACTTTTAAACATTCAAAGGGCTATAAGATATGGTGTTTCATTATATTAATTTGTAATCTTCACCAAGGACTTGTTTTCCTGCTCACTAAATTCAACAATTCCATCATTAGGACCCAGGTGTTACCTTTTCCTTTCTGTCTCCAGTCATGCTACCTGGGGAAATAACTTCAAATTAACCTTAGAAACAGCTAAAGCAGATATCTCCTGGACTTTTGGAGGTTTTTCTACAGTTTTTACTGTAATCTCTCTGTATTATACTGATTATCTTCTTGCTCCAACCATCACCCTCTCCCTTTTAGTCTTTTCATTTCACTTCATTTTACATAAGCCCCGTTTGACGATGTTCAGTCCTGTCCTATTCATTGCTTTCCTTATATGTGCCCTCTTTCCAGTCTCTACCATGTAATTTATCCTTTTAAAAGTTTGAACCTTTTTCTTCCCTCAACCCTCAAAAAGATGTAGAATTAAACACACTTTTCCACCCTATTAGTCTATTAAGCCCAGCCCCTCTCTCTTATTTAGTTCTTTGGGTCAGTGAGTGGTCTGATATTTTGTGTTTGCATGGTGCCTAAAATACGTAGGATCTCCATGGATTTCTGGTCTGTCTTTATGCACAAAAATATTATACAGTATTGCTGTTGTTATTGTATTATTAGTAACAACAGTAATAGTTATAGCAACAGTAGTAGTAATAAGTGATAGCAGCAATAACAATGACAATTATAATATATAGAACTACAAAGAAAGCTTTCAATTATTTAAGTTTCTAAGTTCTCCGCTTATTCTTTCCAATATACAGAGGTCTTTGATGTATAGAATTACTTGAATGCTTACTCATAAAAAAAAAAATGAGACAAATTAAATATTGATGTTCACAGTAGTATAGCTACAATATTTCACAGACTTTCACCAAATAAGCAATGTTCCTAGTTGCCTACACATTCATTGCTGATCAAAAGTTATTTTTCTTTTCACTCTAGAGGAAATCAGACAGGGCCTTTTAACTCAGTCTAGCTGATACTGAACAATTTTCCTTTTCAGAAGTAAATGGTCATAGAATGTAATATTACAAATGATAAACCTTTTTTTTCTTGTTCTTTTTATAGAACAAGTGATAAACCTTTTTTTTCTTGTTCTTTTTATTTTTATTTTTAGACAAAGCCACAGTTTTCTTCATTACTAAACCAGGTTATATGGATCCTGTTCACACTTTTTAATGAAATATTACCTTCAATAAGTGTTTTGTGAATAGGAAATATATAATTTTTCCTAAACAGATTTTCCTCCAGACTCCTTTGCTACAAAGCAAAATATACAACTTTCATAAATTATTGTATTACAGTAATACCTGGAAGTCTTTGGCAGGACCCCCATTATATTAAATGCTATGTAAACACCGAGTGAAATACATAATTCTTTTTCCTTGCAATAGCACCTTCTAGGTGCTTTCCAAACACTGAAGAAAGCTAGTCCCATAGCCAATTTACTGTTTAAAGGAATTCATTGTAAAAAGATAGTCAGGCATCAGTGAAAAGGAACAGAAACAGGCTACAAGTTATACACAATGTATAGGCAAATTGATTCAATCCACTGTAAAAGAATTTTAACACACCAGGATAGCAGCTGTATAGCTGAGCTCAGTGAGGTAACCTCACGTGTAAGGCTTTGCACAGGGAAAATGTATGAAGGAGATGGTTCAAGTTGTCACATGTTCAACTTAACACTTACTACCATATGTACTTGAATCCAAAATGAATTCCTCCCCTGTTTTAACTTAGAGAAAAAAAAGCCCCTTGTCTTGGATTCAAGTACAAGGTGGCAGGGGATCAAGAGTATGCTGTTGGCTTTGACTCCAGCCCCCACCTACCCTGGAGCCTCTGTCCCCATATAATCCCAAATGCCTCCCTTGCCCACCATCTATGAGCCCACCATGCTCCCGTCTTTCAGACCCTCTGGCTCTGACTTCAGATTCAGCAGGTCTCTGGCCCTGCTCTAGCCCAGACCATAGAGCATGTAGTTACTCTGGCCCCAGCTTAGCCCCTTAGCAGCAGTGGTGATAATAGCTCTCACCCAGACTCCAGCTCTGGGACCTGGCTGGAGCTGCTGCATAACAACTGTTGCAAGGCTGGGCTGGGGCTGGATCAACCACATGCTCTGTATCCCAGCACTGGAGCTATGATGGAGCCTGAGCTGAGCTGGAGGATAAGTGTGGTGTGGGGGTGGCCAGGCCTGAGGCTGTAGGGCACAGAGGTAGTGTTTGGGGGCAAGCTTATTTTATATGTCAAGCCTCCATCTTCTGTTCTCTGCCTGGGCAACCCATGTTGCAACAATATGATTCATTGTACCCCTTCCATGTAAATTGGTTCCCTGATGAATGAGAATGATTGGGAATGATTGAAATATAATGGTAGCAGGCCTCTACTAAATGGCCTGTAATGA
Organism: Alligator sinensis; assembly: GCF_000455745.1. NCBI lineage: Eukaryota > Metazoa > Chordata > Crocodylia > Alligatoridae > Alligator > Alligator sinensis. The sequence goes on from NW_005842603.1 coordinate 180,055, forward strand.
CTGGGCCATCACCTCGCATTGATTCAACCAGGAACCACAGACCTCACCCAGGAACAGAGACAAGACCAGCATTTGAAAGACAAAAGACCCTGCAAAACCAGCAACTCTCACCATTACAGACACCCGAAACTGTGCATCCCTGCATGGAGCACACATGCTCAGTACACCAGGGGCTGACCCTTGCCTGGGCATGCCTCCTGTCACTAGGGTCACACAAGGTCTGCCGCTATAAAAAGGGGTAATGAAGACCGATCCAGCGGGATGCCCTCTCCATCTGGACCAGCACCATGCCACACCACCTATCCACCCAGAGGCCCTGCCGGCAACCCGCTGCTCTGGACAACACCTACTGGACAAGGACCCCTTTCCAGCCTGGATAGGTAGATATTACCTGCACATCTCCTCCTACAATTTGGACTCTCCCTCCATCTCTCTTTCTCTCCTCCTGGACTTCAGTGGACTTCAGCCCCTGCATGAAGCCTCTCTAACCCCTGCTGCCATTGTATGTGTGTGCGTGCGCATGCGTGTGTGTGTGTACGCGCGTGTGTGTGTGTCAGTGGGTGTGTGGGTGCAAGGGAACCAATAAGACATTGTGTCACCATCTCTCCTGTTCAATAAAACCACTATCATTTGCAACCCCAAGTTGGGCCATGTTTTACTAAATCCCAGTCCCTTCCTTATCTAAAATTCCAGCTTCATTCTTTCTCTCTCTCTCTCAGCTCCAGCCTCCCCCCCTCTTCACTAGTTTCCCTATGTCCTCTCAATTCCTACTGCCTTTTCCCTGTGACTTTCTGCTGCCTTTCTTTGCTTTCCCTCTGCCCCTGCTGTCTTTCAGTCTCTCCTGATGCTTTTCCTGTGATTTTATGCTGTCTGTCCCTCTGTTTTCAGGCTTCCCCCACACCTTCTGTAGACCGCCCCCCTGCAGCGTCTTTGCTCCTCATGCCTGTCCTGCAGTTTTCTCCAGCAGCTGGTGCCTTTCTCCAGCTCCCAGCACCTACTGCTGCTCCCTGCAACTTGTCTAGCTGCCCCGGAGCCATCCTCTGGCTCCCCACATCCAGAGCCCCTCTTTAACACCCACACTTTCACTTAGTCCTATTTTCCCTCTCCCCACCTACCTTTTCAGCAACCCCATAGCTCTGGCTCCAGTCGCAGCCTCAGCCTTTGTGCTGGTATCCCTTCCCTGTTCTGCAGGCTTTGGGCATTGTCTTTTAATCAATTAAGATCAATTAACCTAAAGTTACCCCCGAGCCTCAGTTCTTCAGCCCAGGCCCCTCTAGTCTACCAGTTCTAATCCCGGTCCCAGTGACTTTCATTTCCAGCAACTTTCACTCCCTACACTTCTACTTTCTTACCTTAACCTTTCCCAAGGTATCCCAAGTACACCAAACACATGCATACATACACATCACAACACCCAACTTAGGAACTTACTTGTGTGTATGCGTAGGTGGGTGGTATGTGTGTGAATTAGTGAATACACATACATAGATATCATTGTGCGTGTGGTATATAAATTGGTAATCCATGTATATGTATTGGATGTGCAGGTGTTGGTAACTAGTAACTGATTCTGTCTAAATGTGGTGTGTGTAGTGTGTATGGGCTTAAATTGGTGATAGGTGTGCATGAACCTAAGCTAGTTATTTTGAACGTGTGTGTATCTGAGTTGCTAGTGTGAGCGTGTGTGAGTATATATATGGTATTGTGTGCATTATATACGAATTAGAGATCTGTGTCTAACTTTTGGGGTGTATAGTGTATGTGCTTGAATTGGTAATAGGTATGCATGTTCCTGAGCTGGTAGTGTGTGTGTGTGTGTGTGTGTGTGTGTGTGTGTGTGTATGTGCACCTAATTGATTTGTGTGTTTGTATATGTTCAATTGTGTCACAACCTCCTGTCTAACAGTGCAATATTGAGATCCTGAGAGTTGGCCTGACCCCTCAGGGCAACACTCACAAACTGCTCAAAAGAATTTATCAAAGACAAGAATACCCAACTACCTGTGGGGGCTCATTTCTCACCAACAAACCTCCAACTCTGTCTCTAGTATCTCAAGGCTGATCGTGAAAGGGAATTTAATTTTCACAGATGGGCCTGTGAACTTCACTTCATCAACCTTCTAGGTACACAAACTCATGGACTCAATATAGACATTGGATTTATGACACACTACAACCTGCCAAACATCTGACTCCCCAGGTACCTCTCCACTTTTACCTGCTACATCCCCTTTCCCCCTACACCAGCCTGTCTTTCTTATCCCCTGGCACCTCCATTTCCATTTTCACTGACTGGCTTTCTTGCCTGAATTACATGCCAGGCCAGACTCCAGCTTCTTTACTAGTCCTCCCATCCAGAAACAGTGCACACACCAACTGCAGGTGCTTCCTCAGCCTGACAAAGGGTTTTTCAGCCCAAAAGCTGGCATCCCAGGCAGCTAAGCTGAACTCACTTGGAGCTTCACAACTCCACTGCAACCAGTAAGTCTCGGATCTCTCAAAGATGTGATGGGTCTGGGCTTTCCCCAGCCAGGACTGTGTGCATGAGCATGGTGGCTGGAGGTTATGGTGCCTCCTACCCACCTTTCACCAGGGTGAGCTTTGGTCCTGGCATTTCCTGGGGCTGTTACACCACTGGCAGTCCCACCAGGCCTCCAAACCCTGGCAGAGTGCAATTTTAATAGTCATGCCCAGGACCTGGGGCTCCTCCTTCCCCATAGCCTTAGCCCATACGTCCAAGTTTGTCCTGGCACAGGAGCTCAGCAGGGACATGTTCTTCCCTGGCTGGTGATGCAGTGAGTGCAGCCTCCAGCTTAGAGAGTGGGGCATTAACTGTTTTTTAAAAAAAAATGAAAATAGATGCAGACAGAGTGAGGAGGGTGCCACTCACTCTGTCTGCAGGTGGAGCTTGGGGAACCCCAGTAGTGGGAGGTACACCTTCAGGAACACCAGCTGCTCCAACAAACTAGGAGGTGCTATGGGGTGTCACAACATCCCCAGCAATGCTGAACACCCTTCACCTCAGAACACTGGTTGGTGGACAGGACAGGAATTTCTGGGTAACTGTGGCCAGATCCTGCTACATCTGGGCATAGGTTGCCCAATAGATCAAGGGGTCACAGTCCAGTGGCTCCATGACCTCGGTGAGATAGGTGGTTAGTGAAGCCTTGATGCTACCTGCCTGAGACTGGGGTCTGGTGGGTCTGGACCCCAGCATGGAAGCCATGCCCTTGGCCCACATTGGCAGTGGCTGGTGTGGAGAAGACTGGCTGCTGCTGGTGCTGGGAGTGCTGGTATGGGAAAGTGGATTCCCCTCTTCCACGTCCCCTTGCCTCTGCCCTTCTGTCTCCCTGACTCTGTTCACAAGTACCTCTGGCCAGTGATCAACGGTTTTGGTACTGCCAGACATACTCCCCTTCAGCCTTGGGTCACACATGCCCACCATGATGTGGACCGTACTGGGCTGCAGTGGATCCAGATGTTTCTTGATGCCCTCTTTCAGCTGTCTCAGCAGTGCCTACATGTCTGGTGATAACAGCTTGCCCTAGCCAGGAACATTGATCCCCTGGAACACCCCCATTTGGTTCTCAATTTCCCTTGCTATGGGGATTACCTGGCTAAGGAGGGCATTGCCAGTGCTGAGGGTCTTGGTGGCCTTGAGGAATGGCATGAGGATCACTAAGATCTGGGAGATGGTATCCCACCCTGCTTTGTTGAGGGGCCCACTGATTCCAATCTCCCCTAGCAAGGGCATCTTATGGATGGCTTTCTGTTGCTCCACCAGCCTTTCCAGCATCAAGTGTGTGGAGTTCTGCTGAGTCTCCACATCCTGCATGATTTTGTGCTGTGGGATGCTCAGGTCGGCCTGTTTCTCCTGCAGCATCTTGTCCGCCTTGATGCTGCGGTGGAAGTAGCCTACCACTTTCCTGCATTTTGAAATCATCTGGGTGGAAGTGGCCATTGCCGGTAGCCCTGTCCCTCTCCAAGGCATATTTGACTATGAGATACAGCTTGTGTGCCATACAGTGGATGCCAACAAAGTTGGCATCATGGGCCACCTTGACCATATTGACCCCACTGTCAGTGACCATGAATAAGAGAGTGAGCTTGCCCTGCCCAACAAGCCACCCCTGCACCATGCAGTTCATGACCACCATGATCTCCCTTGCCATGTGGGACCCATCTATCACTTCCACTTGAAGGAGAGCCCACTGACACCCTGACTGATTGCACCACTGCCTGGTGAGGGAGAGGTAGGCATGATCTCCACCTCAGCTGCTCTAGATGTCTGAGGTGAGTGCAAAGCTACCTGTGGCTGTGCCTTCCACAGCTCCTCCCACAAAAACTCTCTGCATGCCTCATACAGGGAGGGCACCACCATCCTGATAAAGGTAGTGTGTGCAGTCACTTGGTACCATGGGGCCACAAGTGCAATGAACTACCTGAACTCTGGCTCCTCAACAAAGAAGGGCTGGCCATCGAGAGCAAGCATCTCCCCAATGCTCTGGATGACTTCGCCACCTTCAGAATGTGCACCCCTTTGTCTGTGGCTTTCCCGCAGTGCTCCAGAGTGGGTTGCCTCTGCTTCATAGAGATGGGGGCTATGGAGTGAGAGGGGGACTTCCCTTTGGGCATGCTTCCACTGGTGCCAGGCTGAGGAGGAACAAGAACAAGGAGGTGCTGCCTCCTGAGATGCAGCAGCATTGCTGTGGTAGTGAAGTGTTTCAGGTCTTTGCCCCAACTGATCTCCCTTCAGCAGTGCTGGAAGATAGCATACTTGGGATCATCTGCCACCTCAAAATGATCCCACACTACAATACCCCTCTGCTTCTGGGTTGAGGGTGGGGATCCTGCCTTATCCCCCTCCTCAGTAGGCAGAGGCAAAACAACAGGGGAAGCCAAACCACCTACCCCCACAACCTCCTCTGAGGTGCCTTCCTGAGAAGGGGACCTGGCTGTAGGGGAACTTTGAGGGGTGTAGAGCACAAACTCAGATTCCCCCTCAGTCCCCAGAATTTCTTTCGCTAGGGCAATCAGGTCCCTTGGTTCCAGATCCAGCTCCTCCTCTGGTACTGGGAGGCTCATGCTGGGAGATGAAATTGGGGCAGAGGAGACTGTCATTCTGCTGCTGGTGGATATTTATGTTGTTAGGGGAGGTGGTGCAGGTGCAGGGACAGGTATTGCTTCCACCTCTTTGCTCCCATTGGCAGCAGAAGGCTCATGGCATCTATGCTGGGGGAAGGGACTTGCAGCTCTAACTGTCCCCCTACCCCCTATAGCCCCTCTCCCTTGCCAGAAGTCCTGGCACCTGCCTTTTCAGCGCACTTCATATTAATCTTTCCTGTGCCTGAAAATGTGTCCATGTGTGTGCAGCTGTAATATCTCTTCTTCTTCTCTGATGTATGACTGTATCTGACTTCTTCTGTGTTGTGTTTAGTCTTTATGTGTGTGTAACTAATAACTATATATAACCGCTTCTCAGGGCTGTCCTTTGGTAGCTTCAGCCATGACTAAGCATTCCTTTTTAGAATACCCTCTGCTCACCCTGATGGGGAGGGGGGCTAGACAAGGTGCCCCAAAAATAGGCTGTCCCATCTCTCCTGGCTGGGAAACTGCACCCAGCAGGATCACCATTCCTGCAGTCGAACTAAGAAAAAGCTAAACTTTAGAACCTGGTATGTGAGAATGCTCATTGACAACCAAAAGAGCTATCACCCAGAAAGATGAACTGCCATCATGGCTTGGGAGCTAGTGAGGCACAACATCGACACTGCTGCTCTCAGCAAAATCTGGCTTGCTGGGGACAGACAGCTGAGGGAGGTCAGCATAGGGTACACCTTCTTCTGGAAAGGGAAACCAGACTGCGACCCCCCTATCCATGGAGTCAGTCTATCCACGGAGTCAGTTTCAGAGTCATAAACAAGATCACTGATGTGCTCCCTGAACTCCCGGTGTCAATGAAAGGCTGATGACCCTTTGCCTGCACCTCAACCAAAACCAATGTTCCACTATCATCAGCACATACACTCCCACTCTGGATTCTGATGAGGAAGCCAAGGAAAGTTTCTAGTCTGATCTTGACAATGCCCTTACCTCCATCCCCAGGGACCACAAGGTCATTCTGCCAGGTGACTTCAATGCCTGAGTTGAAAGTGACCACAAAATCTGGAGTGGAACTGTCGTCAAAAATAGCATGGGGAAGGCAAAGCCAATGGTATCCTGCTCCTGACCAAATGTGTCCAACACTGCCTGATCATGACGAATACCACCTTCCACCAGGAAGACTGGCTCAAGACCAGATGGAGGCATCCAAGGTTGGAGCACTGGCACTACCTACATCACTGCCTGAGGTAGAGACATGAGGGATGTATTTATCATGAGGGCCATGAAGGGATCTGAACACTGCTGGACACACCACCGACTTGTGCACTCAGTGATGAACATCCATCTGGTCCCAAGACACTGGAAGACCCAGAAGGCCTCCTGGAGATGGCTGAATGTCACAGCTCTGAAGGACCCTGGAGAGCGGGAGGAGTTCCAGGCCCAGTTGTATAGTGCACTGGAGCAAGTCCCTACTGCTTACGATATCTCCATCCAGGCACACTGGGAGCAATGCATATCTGCTGTCGAATATGCCTGCACTTAGACCATTGGGTTCGCATTGTGACAGATTCAGGACTGGTTCGACACCAATGAAGCTCAGATCCACCATCTCCTCAAGCGGGAGCATGCAGCCTTCATCGCCTGGCAAAGCCATACACAAATTTGGTGAAAGACAGCAGTTTACCACCAGCTGAAGGCTGAGGTTCAGTGATACAACCATGACACAAAAAACAACTGGTGGGTGGAGAAGGCGTGCATGATCCAGGGCCACACCAACTAGCATGATATGTGTAACTTCTTCCAGGGTACCAAGACAACCTATGGACCCCACTCAATTGGACAACACTCCCTCCGATCACAGGATGGCTCCTGGCACCTCAACAATGATGACACCATCCATCTATGTTGGAAGGAGCATTTCAAACTCCTCCTTAACCAGCAGTCCACCATATCAGAGGAGGCCCTCCAAGCCATCCCACAATGCCTTATAGTGGATTCCCTTGGCAGTCCACCAACTATCAGAGAGCTGAAGTGGCCATCCAACAGATGAAAACCAACCACACCTGCAGCCAGAGGTCTACCATGCTGGTGGCTTTTGGCTCACATCACAACTCCATCAGCTTATCCTCCACCTTTGGAACAAAGAGGACATCCCCGGGGATCTCAAAAATGTGACCAACAGGACCATCTACAAGAAGGGGAACAAATCTGACTGTAGGAACTACAGGGGGATTTCCCTCCTGTCCATTGCAGGTAAGATCCTGGCTCGCAACTTCCTGAACCACCTTCATCCTATTGCTGAGGAAATCCTTTTGGAAAGCCAGTGAGGCTTCCAACCATCCTGGGGCACTGCAGACATGCTTTTCATTGCCAGGCAGATCCATGAAAAATGTCGGAAGTAAAATCAAGGACTGTTCCTTCCCTTCATTGACCTGACCAGGGCATTTGATTCCTTAAATTATGAAGCTCTGTGGACTATCCTCCAATGCGTTGGCTGCCCATTGAAGTTTGTCATCATGCTGATGCTCCTGCATCAGGACCAGGGTCAAACAAGGTTGTGCGGTTGCCCCTACACTGTTCACCATCTACCTGACCATCATCATCCACCTTATACGAGATGATCTACCATCCAGCATCAGTATCTAGTATCAACTGGATGGGAAGCTTTTCAATCTTGGGTGCTTCTAGCTAAAAATGAAACTCACTACCAAGGATATCCATGACCTTCAGTTTGTAGATGATTGCACAGGATGTGCAAGTGGCTTTAGATCTCTTCAACAGTTCATATAAGAGACTTGCCCGTTCCTTGAATGTTGCCAAGATGAAGGTTCTCCACTAAGCCTTCCCAGGTCAGCTGTACATCTCTTGCACTATCTACATAGATGAGGAGGCTCTGGAGTACATGAAGAACTTTCTGTATCTCACCAGCCACCTCTCTCAATGGGTTACCATCAATGAAGCAGTCCAGCACTGGGTCAATTACACCAGTGCCGCTTTCTTCAAGCTGTGACAATGTGTGTTCAAAAATAGAGACCTTCAGAAGTTGACAAAGGTCCTGGTTTACAAGGCTGCCATGCTGACCACCCTCCTCTACTGCAGTGAATCCTGTACTGTTTACCAACACCAGATGAAGACCATTGAGAGCTTTCACCAGTGGTGCTTGCATCGAATACTGGAGATCAAATGGGAGGACTGCTGGACCAGTGCAAGTGTCCTCCATGAAGCTGCATCTACCAGCATAGAAGCCTTGCTCTTGACAAATCAACTCCAGTGGATAGGCTACTGTGTCTGGATGTCTGAGAACCACCTCTGTCACCAGATTCTTTTTTTCCAGCTCTCCATTGGCCAACACTCAAAGGGTGGCCAAAGGAAACAGTACAAAAACACACTCAAGGTCACCCTCAAGCATGGAGGCATCAAGACCAATGGCTGGGAGGAGGAAGCTGTTGACTGTTCAGTGTGGCACCACCTGGTCCACCAAGGCATGCACCAGTTTGAGGACCAATGACTTCATTCTGAGGCGGAATGGCAGTGGCAGAAGAAGGAGAAGGAGACCAACCCAGGGCTGTAAATCCCACTCCTCCACACAACAACATGCTCCCATTGCTGAAGAATATGTGTATTCAGAATTAGGCTCCTCAGTCACCTGAGGACCCATCAAGCCCAATGGACATCATCCTCAACTCCAAGGGACTGCTGTCCCAGCCACCGCTGATGGTAGTCTCTTCTTCTATGATTTATGACTGTGTCTGACTACTTCTGTGTTGTGTTTAATAATATATTTTCTTCTTCTATGATGTATGTGTCTGACTTCTTCTGTGTTGTGTTTAGTCTGTATCTTTGTGTAACTATATAATATCTCTTCTTACGCTCTGTGTATGTGTGTGAGTATGTGTAATGTATGTGTTTCCCTGCACACTGATGGATCACACTGCCAGGGAAAGACAGATTTCTTTTTAAAAAGTGGGTGGGGGGAGCGGGGCGGGGGGAAGAATGAATAAGCAGTTTTTGGGAGAAGAATAAGTTGAAAGAAATGGATTGGATAGGAATAAGTAGAGGGATTCTAGTTATTCAGCTGAATCCAATCCTTTCCAAGAACAAAAACCTTGCAGGAGACTGACTAGATATCCTGTCCAGTACCTTTCAGATGCTGTTGCTCAGGCAGAAACAGCTCACAAAAGGCACAAAAAGACTGCAGACAGAGGCTTACAAGCTTTTTCTACATCCTTCCCCCAGAGCAATATAATTGGAAGGGAACTTAGGGAAA
>NW_005842603.1:189445-199637 GCF_000455745.1 Alligator sinensis
TGCCCAGCTGGAGTTGTCAGTCTCTCCCCCCCACTCTGCCTCAGTTTCTATTCCCCTGAAAGACTGTCTTCCAAATCTCCAAATCTTTTCCAAATCTTTTCTGAATCCATTTGGAGGCTCCAAATGGATTCAGAAGGTGTTTTTTTCCCCTCCCGATTTGATTTGGATTCAGTGATTCAGCCTCCAAATTGGGCTGAATCTTCTCAAATTGAATCGGTGACCAAAGCTTCACACCCCCTTAATGTTAAGTACCCTCAGGGCATGGTAAAATTAGTCTTTATCAGGTGAGGGTTATATTGTAACATGTACTAATTTTTAATAAATGACTATATTCCAATGACTTGTGACTTGCAAGTAAATGCATGACAAGGCTCCAAGAAATATGGTGGGAGACAAACATTTTTGTCAGGCTCTCTCCCCTCCCCAACACCAGAACTTTGCTGAATCAATGCTCTGTTGTGAGAAGGAGGCTATAAGCCTGACAAACAGCTTTACTGGGTTTCCTTGAACCCCTTTCCCACTCCCACTCAGTGTACCCGTCCCCTGATTGTATTACCTACATGGAGCAGTCTGACATTCACTCAACATGTGCTGGGCAATACAATCTGGAGATATTTCTTATCTAACTCTAATACATTACAATGGCCCTTAGCATGCAATTGACTGCTTGAACACTCAGACACTAGCATTGTAAGTGCTGTTAGCATATGCTATGTGTAACATGTAACAATACTTTAATTCTGGGAATATTAGCATCATGGAAGAAGTATGGGAAAATAAGGAACTATGCAAATTTTTGAGAATGGTGACAAAAATCTTTCATTTGATGTAAGAATAGGGAACTGTTGGGCAGCCAATGAAGAGACACTGAGAGAGAGGAGTGATGTAATGAAAACAACAATCCAAGAAGGCATCATGAATTTCTTGTAGAGTAAAGAAGAGGATGATATAGTAGGCAACATGAAATTGGCTGAAAAAGAGATATAGCTATGGGGATGAACAGAAAAATGGACTCACTGTAGATTTTGAGAAGGAAAATCCTCTTCCAGAAAGCTTATTACCAGGGGCTCCAGTTCAGCAAAAGAGCATTTATTTCAGTGAAACTCTTCATGCACTGAAGAACTTTATTAGCTGGAAGACAAGGCACAAGAAGTAGAAATGATAAAAAAGAGAATGAATGGGAAAGAAAAAGAAACCACAATAAGACCAACATTGACTTATAGAGGTCATTCACTATTCTTATTTCCATGAACTATGTAACATATTGATATGTGTTAAAAGAAGTTGGAAGCACAAATGCAGTCTTGTGTAATGCAGCAGTAAAATAAAATAGATTTGAGAAACACTGGTATTTATCATCATTTTGATTGGAACAAATTCTAGAAAGAATACCATAAATGGATTTAATGTAGAAGTAGCTGAATTAAAAAAAAATAAAAGGATCTTGAGGAAACATCAAGTAGGTATATTGTTAAATTAATTAAGGGCTGGATCCATGATAGCATGCAAAAAATGAGGAAGTCTTTTGTTTTTGTTTTGTTTTGTTTTTCTTTTAGAATAATATCAGATTATGTCAGATGAACTGTTATATTTGGACTCAGGATGGAATTTAACCCACAGTGGGTATATCTATATTAGATGCTACATCATTGTAGTGACATGCTACAGCTCATTGCTAGGGTGATGTAGCATCGGCAGGCACAAACAGAGACATTGCTACTGCAGAATTAGCTTGGAAGTGACCCGTGAGGTGCTGTGACTGCATGGTACCTGCAGTTACTGTGCAGTTGAGTGCATGTGTAGACATGCCCAGTCAGACCGTTTGCTCTTTTTTTAATTTATTTTTTTGTCTCCCTCTGTAGCAGGGGATCTGGTCCCATTTCTCAGATCTGTTAAGGAAATGAAAAAACGCTTCCTTTCCTTTCAGTGGCAGGACTGTCAGCGCCCCCCATCCTCCTGCTTTACCTATATCAAGTCAGGGTATGTTTAGTGTTTCAGGCACTGTGCCTTGTAGCTGTGTGAGGGGGTTGTTCACAAATATTTGTCAAAGACAGTTTATTTAGGGATGGTCCTGCTTTGAGCATGGTTTTTTGAGTAGATAACTTTCTAAGGTACTGAATAAGCAGCAAAACTCCAGTGGGAGTCGATGAAATAAAATAAAAATAAAAAATATTGTTTTTGAAAAACAGACTCAAAGTTAGGAGTGAACAGAGACTACAAAAGAGACTGCAAAGTACTTACACTTTGGATAAGCATGTTTATGCTGCTGTATCCCTCACAAGTGCTGTCCAAAAACAGCTGAAAGAAAATTGTACCTATTTAGAGCGTTTTAGAACTCTGAACATTTCAAAAGATGAAAAAATAATTTGCGTGTACATTTCTGAGTGAATTCAGTCTGAAAGGCACTCTTCATCTGTTGCAATTTCAGCATTCTGATATGAAGAAAAGTACACAGTTTGCATTTAAATATCATAAAAATATGGAAGTGCAATCATACCTGGCTGCAGCCAGTACGTGCTTAAGTCTTTTTTTTTTGTAACTGAAATTTTTTTTAGAGCAGCATTTCCCTATCCCTGTAGCTTTATACACCGTAGGAAAACCATGCACTCTCAATGCCCATCCCCAACCGCTTGTACTTCAGCTGTCACAGCTGCTTCCCATGTCACCAATTTTGCCTGCCAGCTACTGATACTGGCAATAAACAGCATGGGAAGTGACAACAGCACAGCTGAAGGGGGTGTTGAGGGGCAGGGTGGGATGGAGTCTGACAGTGGCTGAAATAGAGGGTCAATCGCCACCATGATTTGGACATGACTTCACTATTAGCATATAGGTTTGTGCCTTAAAATACGTACATGGGAAAATATAGGACATGTAAGTATATTTAAAATGTCCCCAACACCATTTTGAAATGCAGGGGTACTGAATGCATGAGACTCTGCAGCACACTGGAATGTTCTGATTGGAATTTTCTAGTCAGAACAATTCAGAGCATATGTAAGATGGAGTAAACAAAGCAATACATTTCAAACATTGGTATGCTGTTTATGTTTTATCTATATTCAAACATAGTTGTTCACAAGCAAACTGTGTTTGACTCATTTGGTAAAATAAGGAAGTTACATTTTCTGGGGGTTTTTTTTCTGGAGATGGAGTAACACATAATTTTAAAATATATAGAATCATTGGAATATGAACCTGGATGGAACCACAAAAAGCTAATGTAGCCTATTCCCGTCTTCTGACCCAGATTTAATTATGCTTAGATCATCCTCACCAGATGTTTGTCCGACCAGTTTTTATAAACCCCCAATAAGGAGAGTCTACAACCCATTTTCTAATTATTCTAGAATCCCATTTTCAAATCATTTTCTAATCATTCTGTACCTTTTCTAATTTCACTAAATCATTTTTGAGATGTCGAGACAAAAATTGCACACAGGATTCAAGAGGTGTACCATGGCTTTAGACATTGACACAATATTGTTTTCAATAATCCTTAGTGGGACACTCCTTAGTGTTCCTCTACAGCCAGCTCCTTATATTCAGAACACACAATTCAGAACACACAAGTCATAAAGTTTTAGAAGTAATTTTTGAGTATTAGTTGCCCTAAGAAATATTTATTCTCAAAGGGTAGACACAGCCATTACATTCAAATCATGGGTCAGCAAAACAGTGAATCTGGCCAGCCACCAGACTCCATTTCCCAGCAGCCCCTGCCTAAGTCACTCTAGCTAGTCTCCATGGAGACCCCTGGAGTGGTGGGGCCATGACAGTGCAAGGACCATGATAGGGTCTCCGTGAAAAGCAACCCAAGTGGCACTAGCAGAGTACTCAGCTGTGTGGGGAGCTGCTCTATTGCCAGTCTCTGCCCTGGATCCAGCCCATGCTGTCACCGCTTCAGGATCCTGACCCCAGCCCAGGAGCAGCTCCTCACCCAGCCATGTGCCCTGCCAGCACCACCAGGACCAATCTCCAGGGAGACCCTGGCCCCCTACTGTCACACCTCCATGAAGACTGGCCAGAGTGACATGGGCAGGGGCTACTGGGAAATGGAGTCCAGTGTGGGCCTGATCTGGCCCATTGGCTGGACTTTGCCTGTGCCTAGTTTAGAGTGACCCAACTAGGCTTAGGTTGACCTAAATAGTCATCTATACAAGTTCAGGGGGTTTAAATCGTCCACAAAATACTGGATCTGATCCAAGTTAGTTCACTCAAGGATTTAGATTGGGACCAGGTTAACACAATCTACCAAATGCCTGTATTCATTTAGAATGCAACCCCAGGACTGGGAAAGCCCAGCCACTTACCCCAGACATGGGGATGTGTTCTTCCTATCCCTATGACCTGGCTGGGCTATTTGTCACCACCTGACCCTCCCCACCCCAGACTGACAACCCCCACAGACCCACCAGCACTCCCTGATCACCTCTGTGGACCTGTTGGCCCTTGTGATCCCTCCTATCCTTCCTCTATCCCACAGGTTTCCCTGTGAAGCTCCCAGGAGTGGTGAATGCCTATTCACATTGCTCCTGGTCTACCTTCATGTGTATTAAAGAAAGCCATGTGAACATAGACTAGAGGTGAAGAACAGCTGTACACACCCCAAAGATAGGAATGTTACATATTAAGTGTCAGAGTAACTGTAAGGACCCTTCAAGTAAATATAAGGACAATTTCAAATTCTACTTTTATATCATTTGTTTCCACTGTTTCACATTCTTTCCATATAATTATTTTCTACAACTCATTTGTCTGAAGTGTTAATCAGTTTGTTTTGAACAAGATCTCCTATGGTTTTTCTAACTGATCTTTTCATGGATGTGCATTTATCATATGTACTTTTCCTGTAGTATATTAAAAAGTAGTTTTTTTTCTTAAAGAGGAAGCTAGAAACATGGCACGTATCTTTATTATTATTGGATCCAACACATTTTTTACCACATTGAGCAATTGGCTGTTTTTGTAATGTTCATGTATCCACTAATTTGTATCTTGGTCACATCTCTGATAAGACTGAATTATATAATTGGGTAAGTATTAAAGGCAGGAATTTTAATAAAAACTGTTTTTAAACAACTGTGGCAGGGAGCCTGGGGCTCCTGTTACTTTAAGGAGAGAAACTACAGGAGCTGCTTCTTTTTCTTGTGTCTATTTTATAGGCTTGTACTCATCTATTGTACTTTGTGAGATTTTTCATCATAAATGTGCCTTCAAGCAGTGGGTATTGCAGCAGGTGTTGCATATTCTGAGGCTTTGTGCCACAGTCACAGGTGGTTGAAGCAATAGTACAAACCCACGTCTTCATTAGTTCCTTGGAGTGTCTAGCTCTGGTGCATAGGCAGTTGAGATATTGCTACTTTTGCCATGACTCATCAGGTCCTGATGATAAGGACTCAGCCAATGGAATGTCAATTTTTTCACTGTCAGGTGTTTATTATTTTTCAGCCTCTCATTCCACATGTAGTCATGTATCCTTGTATGTGGCATCAAGAGGTTGGGTGCTGGTGAAGAAGCTGTTGCATGGCTTCAGTCATTTATGCGCTGCAGGATGGTCATACAATGGATGGCTCACATCTTTAGTTTGTTTTGATTGTTCTATCCTGCTGACTACTGCTCTTCTTATGTCAGGGGGAGTGATGCCAGACAGCAGGTACACACTGTTTAGGTTGGTAGGCTTCAGACATCCCTGTGATGCATCACCAGCTATCATTCAGAATGAGGCCAAGGTGCTTAGCATTTATGGAGCTCTCCCATATAGGGTATCCGTACTCAGTGCAAGAGAAGCTAAGAGCCAGAGCAGAAGTTCAACTGGTTTATGGGCTAGTTCCCCATTTCAAGTTGGTGAGCTTGTATACAATGTTATGTGTGTCCACTTTTGCTTCTGTCTTCATGATATTTTCTTTATATGAAAGGGTTCAATCAAGGGTGACTACAAAGTGAACAGGAATTGGACAGTGGGGTAGCAGAATCCCAGACCATGCAATGTTAAGCTGGTGGCTGGCCTCATGATTTTCCAGGTTGAATACATGCTTGTGTTCCAGCTGGGTTGGTGTGCAAATGGTTTTCAGTGTAACCTATTTAGGCATTTGTCAACATGGTCAAAGCCAGTGTTTTGGACTGTTATGCACAGGTCATCTACATAGATTAAATGTTTTGTTTCCAGAACAATTGGCTGGTCATTTTTATAGTTGTTATATAATAGCAAGTATGCTGATAGAGCCGAGGTAGCTGAAGACTGACCAGCTACAGGTGGGAAGGCAGCAAACAAGAGTAATATAAGCTACTTAAGCAGGGAGTTCTTCATTAAAGGGGTGCATCTGCAGCCTGGTCAAGAGAAGTCTACCTAGGGCAAGTTATTTGCTAGGAAATAGCCAGCTTAAGACAAAAGGCTATGGATGCCTGTGGCAGAGTGAGCTGCTTTGTAATAGGCCAGTAAGGCAGAGCCTATCTTGGGCAGCAGGTAGGCTTCTAGAGCTGCAGTCATAAGCTTCCATGGAAACCAACCTCTAAGGATAAACCACTGTAGGTGGCAGGGCCCCACCTGACCAGAAGGGACAGGGATTAAGACTAAGGCCTGAGCCAAATCAGGCAGTCCAGCCCCTGCAAGCCATAGGGAAGGGAACTCCTGGTCAGGAGCACTGCAGGACACATGGCTGACTTCTGAGCTGCTTAAGGACTGCTAATAGGACACTGATGGCTTGTAGAGAGATACAACCTAGGGAAGGAGAAGCCATACTGCCCTGACAGTGAGTTGCTGTTGATGTTTGGAAATAGAGTGGGGTAGAGGGAGCCAAGGCAGGCTTATTGAAGGCAGGGTAGAGACAGGGGCCAGGAGGCTCAGAACCAAAGTAATCAAGACTAGAGCTAGAGCCCAGAAGCCAGGCCCAGCACAGTGCGTTCAGGTTAGAAGGCCTATCTAGAGAAAAGGGGCAGAGGCTGAGAAGGCTGCAGCCCCAACAAGGGAGTGATTATACAGCAAAACCTGCAAGGTATGGGCATGGTTGTAGTGGAGGTCAGTAGCCATAAATAGCCTTTAAGGCTACAGATGCCCTGGGGGGGTGGGGTATGGATGGGTCAGGAGGGCCCACTTAGCCCAGGAAGGGCAGAATTGAGACCAGTGGGGTCCAGAAGGGATGTGCTGTCTGTCAGAAAGACTAGGGCTCACTCTAGTAACCTTAGGTAGCCTCCCTTTTGGTCATCCAATGAATACATCAAGCCATGGCAGGTGAAAGAGAAGGGGAGCCTACCCTAAAACTGGAGTGGTGCTGGGGCTGTGATCACCAGGGGGTTTCCTGGCTACCCCTGGAACCCAAACTTTGCCACAACATCATCCAATGAATTGAGAAAGTAATGTATATATTAATGTGGTCAAAATTTTAATTCTCTCTCTCTCTCTCTCTCTCCAGTATTACTAGAAAAAGACTTAGACATTTTTTTCTGGGTTTTTGGTGATGAAATCCATAATAGATGACAGTGTTCACAAAGCATTTTGACTAGGTTTGCATCCAAAAGTGGATTATAAGGAAAAAGGGAAAAAAAACACAACTTTGGGAAAGAAAGGCTTACGCTGGTTTTATACCCAAAGTCCTCTACATTTAAAAATCAAAGAATTTGTTCACCTTTTAACCAATGTATATCAACACACACACACACACACACACACACACACACACACACATATATGTAAAAAGCTGAACAAATTTTTTGATTTTTAAATGTAGAGGACTTCGGATATACAACTAGTGTAAGCCTTTCTTTCCCAAAGTTTTTTTTTTTTCCTTTTTCCTTATAATCCGTGTGTGTGTGTATACATACATACATACATACGCACACACCCCCACACACACACATATTCTATTAATGTTAAAATCTTATAATTGTTTGACATTCACTGTTGCTCTTGGAGGTGGATGCAATAGCAATCAACATTAGACAGATTGCCAAATAAAGAAAGATTATATACATATACACACATGATGTCTGCTGTAACAGATGAGAAAAGGGCTAGTGAAAGTTAAGAATATTAAGCATTCTCTTAAAATATATTTTTTAGGCAAAGGCTGGGGAGGATTAAGTAGCTGTATTATCAAGGGTTTTAGTGAGCAAAAGAGTACAATTACCAAGATAAGCAGAAAATTGACATTAGGAAAGGGTTTTAAATATTACATCAACACATTCACATGTGGCTATCTTGTACAGCTTATACTTTCCTTCATAAATATATTTAAAAGTATTTTAAAAAGTGACTGATGTTCACTTCAGAATGAATGTGGTCCCCAGAATGCACATTAAGTCTTGGAGAGTATTATGGATTTAATGCATGGTGCTTAAAATGGTACTTATGTGACTAAGATGCTCTGTAATTTTTTTTGTTAAAAATTAGTTTAAAAAAGCAGGAGATTTTGGAATAATGATGTAAAAGAAGGACAGTGTCTCTGTGTGGCATTTCTTCCAACAGCTCTGTCATGGCAAAGCTCTGATAGAAAGATGAATCATTCAAAATTAGCTCTTAAAATATATGCCTTACACCCACAGCCTTTTACTTTAACTTCTAAATGTAAATCTATTTCTTGAAATTCTCAGAATATTTTCTTTTGCTATTATATATATCTAAAAGATACACATAACATTTAGGGCTGTGCAAAGCTTCGCCACCTGTTACATTCCAACGCTGTTTCAACTCGTTTTGAGCTCAAAACAGCAAAATCTAAATGAAATGGAGGGCTTCAAGACAGCCTTGAAATGAAACGAGGGCAGTCAAAATGTTTCAAAAGTTTCAAAACATTTTCAGTTTTGAAGCTGAACCTGGGCTTGCCTGCAGGGAAATAGAAAGTAAGGAGATGGAGGGGGGAAAGGGAGGAAGTGGCAGAGGACTGCTCTCATATTGGCTGTGTAGCTGGCCAGTGACTGTGATCTTTTCCTGAGGTCCCTTCCAATCCCAGTGCCCTGGGGGAGGGATGTAAAAACAGCATAAAAGGAAGCATTGTTTTAACTGGCCTGCTTTTAGCCTTGGGGTCAGTTACTGAGCTGTTTTCCAGCAGCTCAGCAGTATCAAACAAAAAGACTACCATTCATATCCTACTTGCTAGCCTGGCAAGAAGGATTTCAAAATATCCTTTTCTTTCTTCCACACACTTTTATTTTATTATTATATTCATTGATTTATTCTTTTCATTTTTTAATTATATTGGATAGGATTACACTATAGAATTTAATTTATATATGAAGGGAAATACATTTATATTTTATTTCAATACATTTAAAGCTTGCAGCATGCATATATACATTATAGAATTGACATAGGAAGGGAAATAGATTTGTTTTCTATACATACCTTGCAGCACACACACATACATTATCGAATTTATATAGGAATAGAGATATATTTATATTTGTTTTTATACGTTTATAGTTTCTTTGCACCCACACACACTATTGAATTTATATAGGAAGCAAGACATTATATTTGGTTTTATACATTTATAGTTTCTTCTTTGCACCCACCTACCCACACTATTGAATTTATATAGGAACATGAATAAATTTATATATTTGTAGAAAAGCAAGACATGAAACACACCACGAAGCGTGGTGGAAAGGCAGGTGGTGGCAATCCTTCAGGGAGGGGCAGAAGAGGGGGTAGAGGGAGAGGTGTAAGTTCACACCCCCAAACTGAGTCTCAGCCTCTTTCCTTCACCTAGAAGGGATGAGGCTTCCACAAGCAGCAGAGATGGTAGCAGTGCCAATGCCACTGCCTATGCCTGAGACTGCATCCCCTCCACAAGCACCTGCCATAACCCCCACCCCACCACCACCACCATGACAACAACAAGCAGCAGCACAGCCTCCTCCACCCCCATTTCACTTCCTATGCTGAGCCTTCCAGTGCCAGAGGAAGAACTAGATCTGGATCTCAGTGCCCTAGCAAGGGGAATTCCGTGTAAGGAGAGGGAATCATCTGAGTTTGTGCTCCATGCCCCTCAAGTTTCCCCTAGTGCCAGGTCTCCTTCCCCAGAAGGCACTTCAGAGGAGTTTCAGGTAGAGGTGGAGGCAAGCACTTCGGTTGAGGCCACTCCTGTTGCTGTGCCTCTGCCTGCTGAGGAGGTGAAAAGTGCAGCAGCATCCACATATGCACCCACACCCCAGAAGCAAGCAGCTAGTGTGGTTTGGGATTGTTTTGAGCTCG
>NW_005842603.1:199678-218164 GCF_000455745.1 Alligator sinensis
CAAAATCAGCTAGGGTAAGGGAATAAAATACATGAGCACCACGGAGATGCTGATGCATCTCTGCAGGCACCACCCCCTTGCCCTTGCTTCTCCTCAGCACACTCCCGCTGGTGCCAGGCTCCCCCATAGCCCCAGTCCTTCTCTCACTCCAAAGTCTCCGTACTCCCAAAGCAGAGGCAAGCCACCCTGGAACAGTGGGGAAAAGGTGGATAGAAAGCGGGGCACATTGCAAGGGCGAGCAAGATCACCCAAAACGTTGGGGATATACTTGCTGCTGATGGCCAGCCCTTCTCCTTAATTGAGTGGCCAGGGTTCAGGTGACTCATGGTGCTTGTGGCCCAATTCTACTAAGTGCCTGAATGCAGCACCTTCAGGCAGTGGTGCCCTCCCTGTATGAGGCATGCAGGGACTACTTGAGGGAGGAGCTGCACAAGGCAGGTCTGCAGATGGCCTTACACTTCACCTCAGACATATGGAGCAGCCAGGGTGGAGATCATGCCTACCTGTCCCTCACAGGGCACTGGTGCAACCAATCAGGATGTTGATGGTCTCTCCTTCAAGCCGAGGTATGGATGAGTCCCACACAGCAACAGAGATCATGGGGGCCATGAACTACTTGGTGCAGGGGTGGCTCAATGGGCAAGGAGAGCTCACCTGTGGGTTCATGGTCACTGGCAATGTGGCCAATATGGTGAAGGTAGTTCATGATGCCAACTTTGTTGGCATCTGCTGTGTGGCATGTTGATGGTCTCTCCTTCAAGCCGAGGTATGGATGAGTCCCACACAGCAACAGAGATCATGGGGGCCATGAACTACTTGGTGCAGGGGTGGCTCAATGGGCAAGGAGAGCTCACCTGTGGGTTCATGGTCACTGGCAATGTGGCCAATATGGTGAAGGTAGTTCATGATGCCAACTTTGTTGGCATCTGCTGTGTGGCACACAAGTTCCACTTCATTGTCAGGGATGTTTTGGAGGGGTACAGGGCTGCTGGTGATGGTACCAGCACAACCAGCAAGCTTATTTCCAAATGCAGGAAGATGGCAGACTACTTCCACTAGAGCATCAAGGGGCAAACAGTTGAACATCCCACAGGACAACATCATGCAGGATTTGGAGACTCAGTAGAACTCCACATACCTGATGGTCAAGAGGCTGGTGGAGCAACAGAAGGCCATCCATGAGATGGCCTTGCTTGGGGAGATTGGGATCAGTGGCCCCCTGAACAGATCTGAGTGGGATACCATCTCCCAGCTCTTGGTGGTCCTCAGGCCCTTCCTCAAGGCCACTGAGACCCTCAGCACTGGTGATGCCTTCCTTAGGCAGGTAATCCCTGTAGTGAGGGAACTTCAGAGGCAAATAGAGAACTTCCAAGGGATCAGTGTTCCTGGCTAGGGCAAGCCGCTGTCACCAGATATGCAGGCACTGCTAAGGCAGCTGAAGGAGGGCATCAGGAAACAGCTTAATTCCTTGCGGGTCAGTATGGTCCATGTGGTGGCCATCATGTGTGACCTGAGGGTAAAAAGTAGCATATGCAGCAGCCAAACCCTGAATAAGTGGATGGAGGTGCTGGTGAAGAAAGTCAGAGAAGCAGAACTGTGGAGGTGGGGGGACGTGGAAGAGGGCGATCCACTATTCCATGCTAGCACTCCATCCACCAACTAGTCTCCTCCTCCACCACAGGTGCTGCCAATGTTGGCCAAGGGCATGACTTCCATGGTGGGATCCAGAGGCACCAGACCCCACCATCACACAGGGAGTACTCAGGTTTTGGTGTCTGCCTATCTTGCCGAGGACATGGAGCTGCTGGACTGTGACCCCTTGGCCTATTGGGCAAGCCACATCCAGATGTGGCCAGATCTAGCCATGGTTGCCTACGAGCACCTGTCCTACCCTGTCCAGTATTTCAAGCAAGAGGGTGTTCAGCATTGCTGCAGATATAGTGACACCCCACCAAACCTGCTTGGATCCTTGTTTGGTGGAGCAGCTGGTGTTCCTAAAGGTGAACCTCATGCTGCTCGGGTTTCCCAAGTTCCAGGTGCAGACAGAGTGAATGCTGCCTCCTCACTCTGTCCACACTTATTTCCTTGTTTCATTTTTAAAAAGCCAGTTAATGTCCCTCTCTCAGAGCTGGAAGGAGCTCTCACTGCATCACCAGCCAGCAAGGGAAGAACATGTCCCCGCTGAGCTTCCATGCCAGGACAAACTTGGAGGTATGAGCTGGGGCTATGGGGAAGGAGGGGCCCCAGGTCCTGGATATGACCACTACAACTGCACTCTGCCAGGGTTGGGAGGCCTGGTGGCACTGCTGGTGGTGTGGCAGCCCCAGGAAATGTCAGGACCAAGGATCCCCCTGGTGAAAGGTGGGTAGGAGGTAACATAACGTCCAGCTACCACATGCATGTACACAGTCCTGGTGGCGGAAAGCCCAGACCCATCATGTCTTTGACATGCTTGAAGCTTGCTGGTTGCAGTGGTGTTGTGAGGCTCCAGGTGAGCTAAGCTTAGCTGCCTGGGATGCCAGATTTTGAGATGAAAAACCCTTTGTCAGGCTGAGTAAGCACCTGCAGTTAGTGTGTGTACTGTTCTTGAATGGAAGGAATAGTAAAGAAGTCAGAGGCTGGCATGAAATTCAGGCAAGAAAGCCAGTGAGTAAAAATGGAAATGGAGACATCATGAGGTCAGGGACAGGCTGGGGTTGGGGAGGGAAGGGGGATGTAGCAGCAGAGGTAAAAGTGCAGAGGTACCTAGGAGTCAGATGCCTGGCAGGTTGTAGTGTGTCAGAATTCCAGTCTATATTGAGTCCATGAGTTTCTGTACCTACTGCCTAGGAGATCGGTGAAATGAAGTTCATAGGCCCATTGTGAAAAGTGTTCTATAAATTTCCTCTCAGGATCAGGCCTGAGAGACTGGAGACAGAGTGTTTTTTTTTTTGTGAGGAATATGCCCCCATGGATAGTTGGGTTTTCTTGTCTTTGATAGATTCTGCTGTGCAGTTTGTGGGGCTACTGGAGTTTGTTGGCATGTTTTGTTTTGAGCTGTAGGAAGTTGGCTTCAGTTCTGGTGATAAGGTTAGGTTAGCAAGGTTTGGGGCTTGTTTGAATTGATTGACGCAAAGGACCTTGTCTGCCAGTGCCATGTCCTTAGACCACCTCTAGCAACTGTCCCTGGTCAGCTGACCAGAAGAAGGCAGGGCCCTGGGCACATCTAAGCCCCAGGGCTGGGGATGGCATTGGGGGCTACCATGCCAACAGTTTTCAACCCCCTGTGCCTTAACACACAGACACTGTCACCCATGTCACAAGTTCTGCTTGTCAGCAGCTTGAGGTGCAGTTTCCCAGAAACCTCTGCACCCATCTCCATGAAGCTTGGCAACCTTCATGGCCTCAGAAGGGGCTAACATTCCTGCAGGTTTCATCTGAATCAGGCTAGAAATGACAAAATTATAGGCAGTTTCATGTTTCCCCATTATAGCCTATGGGCAAAACGTCAAAACAGCGTGAAAACAGTGAAACACTTTCAACTGAACAAAACGGAACAGCGGCTTCGAAATCAAAACTCAAAATGAAATACTGTTCCATTGAAACGTTGAAACGGAAGTCGAAATGGAATGGTGCCATTTCCCACAGCCGTAATAACATTAAGTATGGTTTGCAATTTAAAACATCATTCCTTTGCTTTTGCATGATTATGTCAATGCTCCATCATTTAGAAGCATCTCATTCTCTTAAGTAACTATATTTCAATGAAATATTTTATTTCACATTGTTGGGTCTTTTTCTCATACCTATCCCAAATGGTTCCAAATTTCCATTGTGACACTTCTGTGACACTTCTGTAATGTCATTAACTCTGAATTACATTTTAAGGTTTATTGCATTTAGAACTGAGCTGAAGTAAGATCTCCATCCCATGGAAAATTTTAGTAAAAAAAACATCTCTCAGACTCAGAAACAGGTAGATAAGAAAGTAATAGGAACAAGCAAATGTTTGTCAGGGACATGTTCAACGAAGACCATGAACAGGCATTCCAGGCAACCACGAGAAATTGAATGCATTTTTCCCTCCTGTAGAAAAACTTACTGAGAGAAGAGTGTACAAGTGTTCCAGGGGCCAGGTGGTTGCTGTTCAGATAGCATGTGCTGCCAATAGTGTGCACCCAAGGGGCTGTGCATGCTGCTGTGCATGCTTTACTAGGTTCCCAGCCCTTAGAGACTGCTGAAAGCAGCCAAGTGCACAGGACATAGGAGGTCATTGCTGGATTCCAATAGATGGGCTTCCCCAACTGTCACGGCCATCAACAGCATCCACATTCCCATCCTGTGCAGTGCCTGAGGTACACCAACCTCATCAACCTCAAGGATTACTTCTTCATCATGCTGCAAACCTCATGGATGTCCATTTCACCCACAACAACATGAGCTGGGCAGGCAGTGTCCATGATGCTGGGGACTGTAATTCCAGTCTCCCTGAAATAAGGTAGAGAATGGAGAGTACATCCCTGATCCCAGCATCCCATGGAACTCCCAGCATTAAGAAAGTCGTTATCCCATTATTCATCATCGGGAGAATGTAGACCCAGCCTACCCTCTCCTCACTTGGTCCATGACATTGCAAACTGGGCACCAAAACAACAAAAGGAGCATTTAATTGCTGCATCAGCAGAACACACATGACTACTTAGCCTTCAGCCTTCTTAGGATGTTCTGGGTGTATGCCTAGATATGGCTGAACACATGCCATGCTTCATTGCTTCTGCATGTATCCTTCACAAGATCCACGAGACTGAGTGGGACAAAGTGTAGCCTGCAGAGGCCTGCCATGGTGGCTCCTCTGCCACAGTATCAAGGTAAAGGTCACGCCAACCAGCAGGGAATCATGGTAGGGAAGCCCTAGCAGAATATGTCTTGGCATGTCAAGATGCAGAGTAGCACTCATCCATGCAGAAGGCATGACAATGGGAAATATCTCAGTTTCCCTTTGTCTTTTGTTAAGATAAACATTATTTTCTCTAAAAAATGTGAGAGATATACAGAGTGGAAATATTGTGAAAAACTTGCCAGTGATCACATTGGGCTGGGCTGGGTTTTGGATGCACTCCCCTCACTGCTGGGAAGGAGAGGAGTGGGAGCAAGGGATATGCAATGCCCACCAAGGAAGGGGAATGGACCAACCTCAGCTCAGAAGTGGAAAAGGGAGAGCCATGCACATGGAGAGCCATGCACATGGCTTCACTGCAGTTTTCTGGGGCCATATGCACCTCTGATAGAATGGCATCACTGCCCATTTCTTCTGTGTCAACCATGGTCTCATCAGAGCTGTCCTCTGTGTGCTGTGCCTCTGTCTCTGGGACATTGCTCAAAAACAGGTCAAAAAGCATTGTTTCCTTCTCTGGCTCTAGCTACAGCCCAGAAGCAGCTGGATCCTTGAAGATTTCTTTCCCCTCCTGCTCTTTGGGGGCTTCATGCTATTTTCAACTAGTGCCTCAAAGTTCAAAGGTACTCCTGGTCCCGCTTGAAGATGTGGGACCACTCATTGAAAAGGAGCATGGTGCGTCTGTTTTCTCCAGGTACCCAACCTTAACCCAGGCTTTCCTATAGCATGTGTGCATCCATTTAGACTTGGACTAGAACTGCTCTCCATCCTGGTCATGGGCCATGCTTCCATTTTTGCAGCAATCTGTAGGTACAACTAATTGTTCCAGTGGCTCTTGAGAAGGTGCTTCCAATTGTGCTCACCACCCTAGAGGGTGAGAAGGCCCTTGACCTCTGCCTGGATCCAATTACTGGACAAGCTGTAGGCAGTGGAAGAGGAAGAAGCTTGCACTGACATGCTGCCTGAGTCCATGACTGGCACTTGGCTGGATTAAGTTTTCTCTTTCTGCTAGGGTGATGTACAGGACACAGCTTCTGTGGCACCTGCGTCTCTCTCCAACTCTTCAGCAGGCTCCATGCCTGTATATTTCCGCAGCCCTAAAACACATTGTGGAGCATGCAAAAGGGTTCTGCTTTCCTGGCTCCAAAGCTGTCATGGGGCAAGGTTTACTACATGCTTAGGTGGACAGATAGGGAGTCATGCACATTAAATGCACATTACATCTAGTACCTCCATTGTGAAGTACTAGAAAAAAATGGACATTAGCTTATTATAATGTGCATTAGTGAAGGAGCATGGTTTTTAAAATAGGCTAATGCACATTAAAGCACACATGTAGACATGCCCATAGGGTCCAGCTGGTGTCACTAACTGTACCCTTGGAGCTGAGGGTAAGGGAAGAAATGCAAACTGGAGAACAGTGATGAGGCTTTTCTCACAAGGGTATGTGCAGCCATTTTTTCCCAGGAGAAAAATATCTGGAAAGCAAACTCTATTGGTCAGAAATGGGTTATATTTCTTTCTGAATGACCATTTTTGGTACAGGAGAAAAAATGTGAACACTTACACACTCAAGGTTTCTACAAGGAGTGTGGTCATTCTCCTGGTAGGAACACAATACCGGTACATGGTCAAAATATAACCTTTTGAAAATTTCTAGTCTTTTCTACATGGATTAACCAGGAGCCCTGAGAAACTAGGTTCCCCAGCAGTCCATCAGACAAGCTAAATAAAGCCAAACTGAAAAAAGTAGTAATTTAATGGAATTTAATAATAAAACTTTCTTTTCTTCACAAAAATCTCTGGTAAATATAAAACAGATATTACATGAATGTTAGGACACAACAAAAAAATGGTGTTCCATATAATTTCTAGAAGTGACAGCAAAGCCAGCTACACAAAATGAAAAATATGAGATGTCATTTTTTACTTGAGTAATTTTGCAGCACCCATTTCATTTAAAGTAAGAGCTTGCATTCATGTTAAGTGGTAGCTAGTCTCCAGCTTTAATAACTCCTACCCAAAGGAGGGGAAATAGAAACTAAGCTTTTCCCCAGTTGCAAAAAACTACTCAATTTAAAATGATGGGAGAGTTTCAGGACAGTCCTGTACTTCAAAAATATGTAGAATATTCTATTTTAAAGCTCAAATCATTGCACTTCTTGGTAGTATTATTTCCTACAGTGTTCATATATACCACAAGGTTGCAGGTTATTAGTATAGCTTCAGTAATATTTTTATAAGAATGTTAGGACTGAAATCAATCCAGGCATCTCTACCTTAAAGCGGTATAAAAAACTATTTATAATATCCTTTTCAGAACAAAAGATATTGTTTCACATTCAAGCAATAATCAAGACAACAAAATGGAACGATGCTTCTCTCACATGTAGCTTGTTAGTCTTAGAATATGAAGACTAATTTGAACAGAAACACTCCACATATTATTTGCTTTACATTGCAGTTGCAAACTATCCGGAAACATTGGTCATATATTCCATGCTGCTAACAGTAAGATAATGCAACATGGGCAGCTATAAAGATTTTTTTTTTTTATTTAGTTGGTCAAAAAACATTAAGTTATCATTTGAGCATTCAGATTTGCTCAATCATATAATAACCATTATCAAACAGTATTTAGCATTATATAGCCATTTTCATCTTCAAAACTTATTGAGGATTTATCAGATGAATATTTAGCAACTTTATAAGTGAAGGAGAAACTACACAAAACAAAACAAGACTGGCAGAGAGTCCAGAAACAGTCAATAATAAACCCAAGACTGGAGTTCAAGAACATGTAAATTTCAGGTTTGAAATCCATGCTGTGCTGAAAAGAGGAGGATAAGTGCTTCGTAAAGATGATAAGAGCTGGAGTTTATTGTTTTACCTTAATAGCAAGTGATGACACGCCCACTGACACCTATATTATTCATGCTATGAACTGAAAAAGAGATCTGAAGCAGCAAGAAAATAGATAGCTACCAACCCCATGTTCTTTTCTCCTCTGTCAGGAAAAATCATTTACAGTACAGGATATTATATTTACTGGATCTTGTATATTGTCTTTTAATTTTTTTGGAACGTTTCCTGAGTTTAGCCTTCCATACCCTGCTTAATCTGGGTTTTTTACATTTCATAGGTTAACTACATTTACTTCACCATCATTAACATTTAATCAGTTATTAATTAGTTGCTATGAAACACTTGTAGTTTTGCTGCAAAAGTCAGTGCTTTTCCTTCCATAAAATATCAATAACTTGTACCTGTAATTTCTTTTTCCATACTAGTTGACTGATTTATTTGTCTATTTCCTATACTGTGTTTTCATGACATTACAAAGAAAGACCACAAGTTAGTTATCTACCTGTTGTCAAGGATCTGTTTAGGTGTTAACCAGAAAACAGTAGGTCCCAACTCCAGTTATTTCCACAACTTTTAATGTAGCAAAGCAAAAGCTATTAATACTTTAATTCTACCCGTGAACTACATCAATCATGGTAATCACAAAGCTACAGCAAAAGCTTTGTTATCTGGCACCCATGGGGAATGGGGGGTGCCAGATAACAAAATATGCCAGTTTACTGAGAGGCCTGAACAGGCATCTTTGCCTGTTTGGGCTGCCACCTCTCCTGCTGTGTCCGGGCATCGCCGCCCCTCCCGCCGCATCACCCTGCGGGCCCCGTGGGACAGGGAGGTGGCCCCCATGCAGGCTGCTATGCCCCAGCCACAGTGGGCACTTCCAGTTTCACTTTTACCTTACAAGCTGGTATGCCAGTTAATAGAGCATGCCGGCTTGTAAGATGCCAGATAACACAGCTTTTACTGTATTTACATACTACAGTAATTCAACAGCCTCTCTCTCCTACTGTTCAACCATATAAACATAAGAGGGAATTTTAAACCTCAGTATTATAGATTTGTGTGCTTGTGTTCCTCATTTTGGGTTTCTGTCACATATTTCGGCTTTATAAGGTTGGTAGGTATATCCTATGCTCTGGAATAAGAACAAGAACAGAGTGATCCATAGTGATCCATTCCAAGCTTCTGCAAATTTCCCTATACCTGATAACTTGGAAGGTGAATAATATGCTTTATATTAGTCAGAATTACATCCATATTTAAATGTTTCTTCCCAAGAAAGATGGATGACACAACTTTTAGGCTCCCCACAAAAGATGGAAACATTCATTTTAAATTCTATTTCTGTTAAAATTAGTTGTATGATTCTTTAAGTGAAATATCTAGCCAGATTCAGTTATTTATCTTAGGTTCTACTTGTCATTTATCTTAGGTTCTACTTATTTTAAATCTTTATGAATCAAATTACCTCTAAATAGATCCAGGCATATAGGTGCCATTACCTGAATTGAAACACAGTATCTTTAAAAGAAAGAAGGGGACCATCTGACTGTTCTATCTTCTTTGCTTATGTAATTCAATTTCTTATCAGGACATCACTTCTCAGAATTTTTTTTCAAAACTGAATTCTTCAATACCTTTTAAGCAGAAGCATAATATTCAAAATCTAACATAAAATTATGCAACAACTGTTGGAGAGGAAATAATTTGAAAAAGGAAATAGAATATTTTAATTTTTATTTTCATTATTAATAGAAAATTTGTTATAATGAATATATTTTTTAAATTATGTTTTCACAGTGGTTTTGGTAGCATAAAAAGAGGGAAAAAAGAATTTGGGGAAGAAAAGAGGGGGACAAAAGAAACTTACAATTACTTTATGGGAAAAAGGACACTCAGCCCTTCTGGGAGTGCTTTTCTTTTCTAGTTGGTAGAGACAAGAACTTTTGGCGTTTTCTTTCTTCTGTGCCTTTTTTAAAAGTGCCATATTTTTTCACATACAACAAGCCCCAGAATAAGATACATGCCTTGTTTTTGAAAAGCAGAATGAAGAAACAAAGACTTTTTTTCTGTAGTAAGTAACTTAGTAGCAGCAGCTAGAGAGCTAAGCCTATTCTTTGTTTTGCTCCCTTTGGAACATGTGCAGAATTTACTTATGTTTTTCCCGGCAACCAAGCACTCTTACTATATTTCCTCATATATAATGTGTACACCAGCTTCTAGCTGGAGTGTACATTATATGCTTGGGGTTTTTTTTGCTTTTTTAGTGGGGGGCAGAGGTGGAGGGAAAGTGCATGTTGTATGTAAAAGAATATGGTATTGAAATTCCAAGACAAAGAAATATCTTGGTGTGGAAATTCCAAGACATAAATATCGTTTAGATGCAGATAATATTGAGAGTATGTATCAGTAAGACCTCAGGAAATACCAACAGTTTTGGGCATATGAGTACCTGAGGAGAGTAGTAGAACCCCTGATGGAAGAAATGCCATCAAAAGGTGGACAAACATATTCACTCAGTGATTTTTCCAATGGTATTCACACAGGACAGATCGGGCTCTTCAATCTAGGAGTGGAACTATCAACTACCCAGGCTATTGCAGCCACACCACATGGAGAAGGTACTCCATCCTTGCTGGTAGTATGGACACAACATGGAAGGTGGCAGTTATTTATCATAAGCTTTCATTTGACTGGTGTAGAGAAGGGTGCCACAAGTCATCTTCAATGGTGAAAGGAATCATCGCGTTCCCCTGGTCAGCTACCACCTGCCATAATGCCAGGCAGCCCCCAGGCAATTACGATATTTTACATTGTATAAGTTGAGTTTTGAAGCCCGATTTTTGTGTCTTAAAGGTCAAACTAGACTTGTACAATGTGCCACATCAAAAACTTGGGGACAGGCTGGGCTTGCCTGGGCTCAGCACTCAGCTGGCATGCCCTAGTACCCTGCAAGCGGTGATTCCAGTGCCATTCACAGGAGATGAGGCCATGCCAGCTGAGTGCCAAGGGTGGCAGAGCCCAGCCCTGAGCCTGGCCTTGTCTTCTGCAAGTGGTGCTGATGAACAACAAGCCTGGTGCCACTCACAGGGAACAGGGCTGGGCTTGGTGCTCAGCTGGCACAGCCTCATCCCCTTGAGTGGTGCCAGGCTCAGTGTTTGGCCGCACTGCGTACAGCATCCCCATCCCTTGTGAGCCCAACGATGCTCACAGGGGATAGGGACAGGGACAGGGATGGAGTTGAATGTTGTATTAGGGCTTCTATCCAGGGCTGGATTTGGGTGTTGGTGCATAAGCACTGATGATGTTCACAGAACCAATGGTTGTCCAAAGTCTAATTGAGATGATGTGCTCTGACTTCCCAATGGGTGTTTCTATAAGCTTTACAAATTGTTACTCAGACCAAAACTGACACCATGTAGACACTTTTCTTCAGCACTTTTACCTTGCTAAAAGAAGGTATAATTGGCCTCTTCAACAGAACCAGCATCTGCAAGTCTTCTTTCCTGGAGTGCTGCAATGTCGTTGTTGAGTCTGTAGAGCTCATGGTCAATGAAGACTGACTTACATATGCTGCTTGTGTACTGTAGGTCATCATAAACTGTAAAGCACAGACATACGGTCCTGACATTCTATTTTACAAGCCAGAAAGTTCTTGGTTTCTCATTTTTGCCAGGTGCAGAGTTGTTGTCTGCTTTTCAGCTTTTGGCCTAGCCTCGTGCACCCAAAGAAGCAGACAGACTGTGGCAGGTCAGTACCTACCATATTTTACAATGTCTAGGTCAATATAGTGTATTGGTCTACCCCCAACTTTCTGATCTGAAAGGTTAAGGATTTTCATAGGCACAGTGTATAAGTTGGGGCAGGGCTCAGTGCTTGGATGGCACAGCTCTGTCCAGCTCTTCACAGGAGATGAGGCCACGCCAGCCAAGCCCAGCTCCATTCCTGTCCCCTACAAGCAGCATGGAGCCTAGCACTGCTTGCAGGGGATGGGGATGGGGATGGGGAAGGGGATGTACACTGGGACGTGGATGGGGATGAGGATGGGGACAGGGCTGGGCTTGGCCAGGTTGGAAACACATGCAAACAAGACAGCAAGGCATTTGGCCAGTGGGACGCTTTGTCAAGTGATCAGAACAAGCGTCATCATCGTCTCCACCAGGGCTCCAACAGCTTGAAAAGAGTGTACAGGAAGAAAACAGCTACCAAACCACCCAACTGTGATACATACATTTGCAACCATTGCCATAGATCATGCAAATCTTGGATTGGACTATTTAGTCACATAAGACATGGCAAACCATCTACATCATAGGCTGCAATATCCACCATCTCTCACAGATGAAACACCTATCTATGTATCAGTAAGATAAGGGTAAAATTCATTACAGAAATATTACAGTTAAAGGATAGCCATTATATAACCAAGACATTTAAAAATAAGTTTAAGCTTCTAAAGAATATAAACATTGGAAAGTAAAATAAATGGTTCCAAGACTGTCCCTTAAAAAGATACTTTCAGTGTAGAACACACACGCACACACACACAAAAGTATTCTATTCACTCATATGACGTACAGCTTTATCTTTGAGTATAAAAGTCAGAAAGCCTAAAATCAAAATCACAGGTAGCCTGATTTTCAGAGGTACTACTCTATGTACTGACAAAATCTTCCACTGAAGTCTCACTCAGAATCAGACTTACCACATTTTGTGCTGACTATAACATTCTGCACTGTCAGACATTTGTCTCCAGGTAGTAATAATAATAATAATACTTTACAAAATTCCTAATTATACAAACAGCATGACAAAGGCAATAATTCCCTGACCCCATTAAATGCTGATTTTCAGCATATTACAGAATTGGACTATCTGACAATACACCCTACCCAATTATTAAAACAAACCGAAGTAATTCTAGCGAGTCTTTAAACACTATTATTCTAGGTCCAGATCATGAAATCTTGGCCATTCTATTCAGTGACCCTATGATTTATCTCTATTTTGTTTATTGTAATAGAAAAGAGTTCCAAATATAAGGACCTTTGGCAGAAAATATCCCCAAGGTTCCCATTTCATGTGTTTCTTCTCATCACAATTTCTTGAGCATTCATAGAAAAGATCACTGCATTTCAAACTATACATTTCTGGAAAAAAATATTTTTCCTTATGTTGCTCCATTACAACCAGGTAAACACACTATTCTTTATTGTCATGATGTTTTCTCTTTATTCCCTTAACTTTGATTGTATTCACAATTGAATCATATTGAATTTATCTCCTTAAAGGAACTAAGGTAGTTTTTTGCTTGCTTGCTTGGTTTGGTTTTGTTTGGTTCACATGGGA
Organism: Alligator sinensis; assembly: GCF_000455745.1. Taxonomy (NCBI): domain Eukaryota; kingdom Metazoa; phylum Chordata; order Crocodylia; family Alligatoridae; genus Alligator; species Alligator sinensis. The sequence continues at coordinate 212,763 of NW_005842603.1, forward strand.
CAGGAAGGGGTTAGAGGTAAGGGGTGAAAAGATATAGCTCAATGTACGCAAACAGAAATATTACTAAATAAGAACAAGTTGGTATTTTTATTTCCTTGTCAACATGCACACAATTTTCATGGAAAAGTATATAATTTATTTGGTTTATCTGAATGTAGTTCAATAACATGTACACCAGAAGACACAAATCAATTGAGATTAAATTAATTTAAGGCAATGACTTAATCTAAAAGGATGGGAGATAAGATCAACAATTTAGATCAACCTTGTCTGTATTCTTGAAAGTTTACAATCTCCAGGAAAAACAAGAAACTAAGGTCACATACCTTTTCATCCCAAGACGCGCTGGAGATCCAGCGGGTCAGAGCTGCTTCGTGTGCAGTTGTATAAGCAGTTGTATAAGTGGCAAAATGCAGAAAATGGTGGTGGTGCACTTTTGAACTAAAACACCTCCAATGTGTTTTAGTTCAAAAGCGCACTGCCACCATTTTCTCAGTGCTGACGTCCATTTTGCCACTAATACAACTGTGTGCGCCACAGTGCTGGGTACTTTTAAAAGCACTCAGTGCTGTGGCACAAACATGTGTACAAATGCCCTAAATCATATTGCCTTGCAATTATAGGTATGTACTATTAAGGACCTATGAATATTTTAGAATTTTAATCACATTAAATTTAATTGTATTTTTACATTTCCTTTTCAGAGATCTCTAAAATACAAACATTTTCATGCCTTGTATGTTTTGATGAGCACTGAAATAGTTAACAGCGCAAACATACATACAGTGTTAACAATAGAAATAAAAGGGGTCATCAATACTGCATGGAGTTATTGTTTTAGGATACTGCAAACTCAGGCAAAATTCACTTTCTTGGAAACATCTGTGGCATGTTCTGATGTTCTCTTCATAACAAAAACACAGAAACAAAGAAAGAAAAAAACAGCAGAGTGTCAATATAGAACAATTGAGACATCTGTTCACGCCTCCCTTATCTGTCTTTATTCTACAGAAGAAAACCACGCAACACTTTGGGAAATGCTGTTTCAGGATTATAAGTAATGAGACCTGGAGCTTTTTATCGCAGGGTCAGTGGTTCAAAGTGAATTCATGTTATCAGCTAATGAATTTTACAGAATTAATAATCTGAGGATGTTCTGGTGATTCTTGTGAGCATTTGACAACATCAGCTTTGTCCAAAGCTGAGAGGCAGTTAAGGAAGAGATTGGTTAAAGACTGGACTGTGACTCTGACATATTTATGCTGAAGAATGCTGTTAAGGCGTATGGTAAAACCTTGTACCGTAACTTCTACACTACTACTACTACTACAACAACTACTACTACATGTTTCCTAGAGAGAAACAAAAAAAGTGTCTTCTGTAATCAGGATATGTTAAATTTGGAAGATGTCCCATGTACTTAATTCAGTTAAAAATTTTGAGGGAAAAGGCCTTACAAAATGAAACAGCAAGAAACAAGATAACACAAACAACTATTCTGGACCCTGGAAACATCACATCTCTTCCCTTCCTTGGCTCCTATCCTTTGTTCCCCATGGTTAAGTTGCTTAATGAAAAAAAATACTCTTTCATATTGTTTACTAAGGCTATTGTCAAGAAAGCATTTTTTTATTCATATTCAAACCCTTCATCAACACTTGGAGCATGTTTCCCGGATTTAGTGAATTTAAATATGACCACATTTGGGAACATGACTAAAATTGTATGTTTGTTTAAAACTGCATTATAAAATAGCCTCTAAAATACAAAAGTTATCAGTACAAGAAGTTTCTGTAATACATGAACACTATAACTTAGCTTTTCAAATCCATGTAAGGTATCTGGAAACTGTATTTAAATAAGGAATATTAAATAGGAAGTTTTGAAAACCTTAGCACAGTGTTTCTCAACCTTTCTAGACCTGTTAGACTCAAGACACCCCTCAAAAAATGCCAGCTCTTCATTTTCATTCATTTTCAAATAAAGAAAAATTATAGGGCAATCTCTATGTTGCAAAGAACTTAGAAAGATCACAAAAGGTTATAGTTTTCAACACTATGCATTCTTATTTGAAATCTCTGAGTTTATTTTATGAATAATTTTTGCACACCTAACAGTACTAACATTACACATCCCACAGCATCCTTGAAAAGATCTTAAGTCACCCTAAGGTGCTGCAACACCATGGTTAAGAATCACTGCCATAACTTTATAGCATAGCTACATAGGATATAGAGATATCAGAATGACAAGCTAAGTCACACACTCATATCTACATGTGGAGGAGATTTTCCAACAGTATATCTCAACTATATTGCATGGAAACAAAATAAGGAAAGGAAAGATATCAGTGTCTTTTGTTCCACCATCATTTCCTTCCCAGGATGCTTCGTGAGTCTGGACTTTCTATAATAGGGTAGGCAATTGTTTGGGCCTGAGAGTCACATAGGGATTCTTGGTGAGCTGTCACAGGTGGAGACAGCATGCTCCGCTCCCCTCGCTCTCACCCCAGCAACAGCTAACCAAAGTTCCCTAACTGGCTATGCTCTGCACTTGGCCAGGCAGCTGGGATGGGGCCACAGGTGGGTGGTGAGCAGAATTCGGGAGTGGGATGGGTGGACAGGGCCATGGCTGGGTTTGCAGGGCAATGATATCTTGGGACCAGGGCCCCAAGGAGAGCCATGACCTATGGCCCACAGGCCCCTGAAGCAGGCACCAGTTCTGTGGGCAGGGATGTATGGGGAGTTGATAATGACTCTGCCCTGGGTCCCAGCCCCACACTCTCACCACCCAGTGATCTCAGGGTCTCTATCAAGATCACCCAGGGCCCACATGGGCAGGGCATGTGGACAGGTGGACGTGATGCAGCCGTGGGTGGGCAGGGAACTGCATCCAGGGATGGATCCAGCTTCTTGGAGTGGTAACAGCATGCACTCAGGGCTGGGGCTGTAATCCATTCCCCACACATCCCTGCCCATGGAACCTGCACCTGTTGCAGAACCATACTGGCAGAGGATCACAGATAACAGATCTGCCCTGGCCCCAGCCTGGGCCCCGGGCTGTCACCACCCCACAATCCTGCCCCATGATCTTGGCTTTCCCCACCTACCCATCCTGCTCTCCACCTGCCAGAAGCCTCATCCATCCACCCAGCCATGTGCCCTGCCTGTGTGGGTCCTACCTCCAATAGTGGGTGAAGAGCAGATGGGCTAGGGTGCCCACGGAGTGGGGCCAGAGCCTGTGGTGGCAGTACCCAGAGGCAGCCACTGTGGCTGGGGCTGCTGGAAAGTGAGTCTGGCTGTTGTGCCACCCTAGCCCTCTTGTACACCCAGGGGTGATGGGACTGGCTGCATTCACCAAGGCTCAAGCTGCCTCCTGTGCCTTGGCCAGGTGGGACCAAGGGACTCACCATGGACTAGACAAAATCCTTCAGCAGCCTGCATATGACCCATGGACTGTATTTTGCCCATCCCTGCTCTATAAAGATACACAGGAACAGAATGTAGTCTGCTTCCTTGGGCAGAACCAGGAGGGTGTATATTATCCAACAATGGCTTTATCACAGTTGTACTTAAATGTTTATCCTGAACATCCAATTTCCACCTTTACAGCAGGGAGTCTCTTGTCTTTTATCACATATTAAGCACCATGGCCATTTGTGGGGAAATACCAGCTGCAAGCCCAGATAAGAAAACCCCAAGATTTATCTATTTGATTTATTTTATTTTTATACTGCTCTCCCCAAAAAGGTTTAGAGTGGCTTATAATATAATTAGATAAAATAATAAGATAATAAAGCTGTACCCAAAAAACACCCAGAAGTTAAGTAGGCCTATCTCACAAAACAGAATTGCACCAGGTGAGGCATTGTTCAGCTCACTGACCATTTATGAGTATCTGTATCAAACAATCCTTAACGTGGTATGGAGGTCTTCCAAAGGATTCTTTTTCCTCTGCATTTCAGGGTCTTCTTTCCTCAAAAGCTTTCATTTCCTTCTTAACAGACTGTTTCCAAGTACTGCAGTCCTCAACAATCTTCTCAAATCATTTGGCTTGAAGTTCATTGCCTTCTTATCTCTCTTGCAAGCATCCTTGAACAACAGATAAGGATGCCCACAATGTCTTCTTTCTGTAAAGAGTTCTCCATACAAGAGATTCTTAGGTATATGGCCCTCATACATTGTCTGCATATGATCAAGCCATAGAAGCCAATATTAAGAAGAGAATGGATGCTCTGAATGTTGACACATTCCAAGACCTCAGTACAACTTTGTCCTGCTATAAAATTTCTAGATTGCAGAGAAGACAATGTGAATAGAAAATGTTGAGTCACATTTCTTGAATAGAGTATGTGGTTCAGGATTCACTGCCATACAAAAGTGTTGATGACACAAACATTGGTATATTTTGACCTTGGTCCTAATAGTCAGTTTGCTGTTGTTCCACATTATTTTCTCAGCATGTCATGATACCTGATGCTTTGCCAACATAGCTATTCAATTCAGACTCAAATGATAGGGTGTTGGTAACAATAGACCTAAGGTACATAAATTATTTACAAGATCCTTTTTCATCTATTATGATTGCTAGTGGTGAGTCAATGCTCTGGCCTATAACACTAGCCTCTTGATGCTGATTGTAAGGCAAAACTCTTGGCAGGCATAAGCGAAGCTACTGATGAGGTTTTGAATGTCACTGTCTGTATGGACTATCAGTGCAGCAACATCAGGAAACAGCAGCTCATGAATCAAACTTTATATACTTTAGTCATAGCTTTAAAGCATGTAAGACTGAATAATTTTTCACATGAGCATGTAATTAGATAAATTCAATTACTGGCAGTCCCAAAAGCATATGTAAGAAGACAAAACCAAATCCCAAACAGGGTCAAGGTAAGGATACAATCACGATCAACTCTGCTTCAAATCTCAAAAGCCTCAGGCATTGATCCTTCATAGTTGCTCATTCCCCACATTCTATCATGGAAAGAGTTGATTATGCTCATGAGCTTTGGTAGACAAACAATCTTTTCCAACAGTATGAAGAGGCCTTTTCTGCTGACAAAGTTGAAGGCCTTAGTCAGGTCAATAAAGGTGATGTAGAGGCATCTCCTCTAGATCATATCTATGATAGACCTACCAATTCTGAAGCCATACTGTGACTGAGGGTAAACAGGGTCAGCAAGGATTTGAACTCTTCCAAGCACCACACAACAATATTTCCAACAATGCTTAATAGTGAAATGGCGTGATAGTTGTTGCAGTTGTTGTGGTCAACTTTATTCTTGTACAGAGTGACTATGTTGGCATCTTGTGTATCTTGTGGCTCTGTCCCTGCTGTTCAGCAATGAGTAAGAATCTCATATAGGTGGAGAAGCAGCACAGGTTTACCATATTTGCTTT
>NW_005842603.1:218174-244829 GCF_000455745.1 Alligator sinensis
TCCAAGGGCCTTGCCACTGGCCAGATTGCTTATAGTTTTATTTAGGTTATGAACATTTGGGGTATCATTGAGGAAAGACACAGACTCTCAGTGAAATTAAGTCTGTGTCAGTGAAATCACTTTCCCCTCAATAGAGTACAAGACAATGTTCTACCCATCTTTCCATCCATTGCTTTCAGTATGTTACGACTTCTCCTGGTAATGCTTTTCATGGAAGGGATTTCACTGCAATTAAACCTATCACCTTCTTGATTCCATCATATGTGCCTCTGATGTTTCAGGTGTCAAATGCAAATAAATTTCCTTGGATAGGCATAGACAATAACCATTGATGTAGCATCTTGAGATTTGCTGGGCAGTACTTCTTGCTTTCCTCAGTTCTTTCAAAGTTCCATCTGAAGCATTTTTCTTGTGATTTAGCATAGTAGTTTGTTTGGCCAAATGGAATCACTTCATATGAGTGTGCTTCAAACTAGTCCGGGTTCCTTCTGATGTGCTTACCCAATATAGTCAGAAGTGCCAAAGATCATTTATATTTTTAGGCTTCCTCACTTCTCCTCTGCAGTCTCACACAAAGGCAGGTCTGAAGCAGCCTCTTCCAGAGCTTCTAAAAACTGTAAGGTTTCCTGATGATCACTTGTACTGGTGATGTTAATGTAGGGCAAACACTGATATTTAGAGCAGAAGATTGTCTTTGGTGTTGGTTTGATCTTAGTAACCACAAGCAAGAGATCAGTGTCACAACCAGCACCATTGTAGCTATGCTACAACTACATGTGCAAGTAATACAACTGACTCAATTTGAGCCAGAGTAAACTAATCCCGATGTCACCATCTATACATGTGCTTAAGTACAGTGATATACTGTGCTGCCAGATACCACTTGTGTCTGACAGGACTATCCACCAGCCAAGTAAATTAGTCAACTGAACCCTAATTGCCACACACATAGACAGTGATGCTTTACTGTTCAACAAAAGTCCACTGTACAGTAAAGAGTCTCATGTAGGTGCACCCAGTAAGGAGGCCATTACTAAGACTGGACCACCTAGTAATGATAAAGTCCAACTGGTGCCAATGGCTGGATATTGGGTGCCTCCATAGAATCATAGACAATTTGGGTTGGAAGGGATCTCAGGAGGTCATCTAGTCCAATGCCCTGCTCAGAATAGGAATAAATTGGTGATGCAGAAGTTATGATAGAGGCAGAACTTCAATAGCCGTTGTCCATTATCTTAAATGAAAAAAAAAGAAAAATATTATTTTTTGTTTGCCTTGAGTAAAATCTATCTATCCATCTATCCATCTAAATAATATTATATAATTTTTTTCTTTCAAACAAAATCATGCCATAAGGTATCATTTTCAAAGAATCTAATTTTTAAGCATTTGAAGAAGAGGTGATTAGGACCAGTCAGCATGGATTTACCAAGGGCAAGTCATGAATAACCAAACCGACTGCCTTTTATGATGAAAACTCTGGTTCTGTGGGCAGGGGAGAGAAGAGGATGTGATATACCTTGATTTACCAAGGCTTTTGATATGTCTCCCACAACATTCTTGCAAGCAAGCTAAGGATGCATGGGTTGGATAAATGGATTGTAAGGTGTATTCATCATAGATATATACATCATAGATATATATAGATATAGAAGTTAGCATATTCTCAGTCACCTTCCTGGCCTGGGGCCAAGTTTTTTGCCTCACTTATTACACATAACATGGCATCCCCCCATATAACAAGCAGACAGGGTTATTTCTAAAATATCAGAATATTAATGCAATGGTTTTAAATATATTTAATTAAATACCTGGTAAGCTATTTTCATTCATGCTAATTTACTTAATACATTCCATGAAGCTTTTGAAGTACTAATTTCATCATATTTTTATCCCTTTCAATCTAAGATGCTGTTTCATAAAATTAATCTTTGACCATAACATAAAAATCAATCATGTATATGGTATATTTAAGATTATATGTTGTTCCTGGGTCACTACAATTTAATGCTGACAACAATTAAGTAAGCATAATATCCACTTTTTTGACTGCCAGTTATTTTTACTAAGTAGCATAAGGAGGGGGCATTTATTACATTTAAATTCATTGGCTCACAATGCTCTCTAGAGATTGATCTTTAAAATAATATACTGATTTTCTGCAGCCAACTGTAAAGTAAGACTGCCCTCTTCTGTCAGAAAGCAATGACACTTTTAAAAAACTATGTTTTTAGACTGAAGACCTAGGTCAAAATAAATTGAAATGAATCAATATAGAAATACAAGACTCTGTGGTATATTGTTTCCATCAGTAGATTGTTATTTACTGCATTACCTGTTTTTCACTCCCTTCCATTCTATTAACAGAGTTCTGGCTTCTTATTTTATTTGCATATTTTGATGTTTTTATGACATTCTGATCATATTGTTAAAACAATTTGCCTAAGCTATTATTAATTTAACGTTGTAACTACCTAAGCAATTAATCGTGAGACAAATAGTTATGTATGTATATGCTTGCAGCACACAACTATTCTTGCAATATTTATTTTTCTGTAATGTAAACAGTATTCTAATGTTTAATATCTATATTCAAGTTTTTAAAAACTAAGAATACTCTTAAGACAATTTCTGAATTTTTTCTCATTTTTACAGTACACAAAACTTGCAAAATTTGATTTTGGTTGTGGAGACATGAAAACATTTAAAAAGTGATAAACCAAAGTAACTAATAGTGAGCATAAGTGTGAAAACTATACCTGTAATAAGTTCTCTAAAAGGAATACGTTCTCAAATTTAATTTTTTTCAGAGCTTATTTGTAAATATCTCACATCCTCCTAGCCAGAGTACTTCCTTTGGAAATGTTATGACTAATAATGGTAATATCCACTAATAATGATTATATCCACATCTTGCTCAGGAGTTCTAGAGAGCATTCCTAAACAAGAGTCCTCCGCAAATCCTAGTTGGCATAGTAGGTGGTGCTCTCTGTCTAATCTGAAAGAGGTTGCTAAAATGGTACATTTTAACCTAGTAAATTATTATGTGTAATGTGCTTCTCCAAGACTACATTTGGACTGTGAACAACCTGAAGAGAAAAACAAAAATGTGTGTAAGGAAAATGAAGAGCAATAAATTGGATATTCACCTTGTTGACCTTAATTTTTGATAATGTGTGGGCTATAGGACTATAATGGATGCAGTGATGGGAGAAGTGGCTTTTAAATTATCCAGAAGATACCAGCATATTATCTGCATAACAGGGTACATTAACACTGAAATAATGTCAGGGGGAGGTGGGGAGGGGGGAAACAGCTGATATTCTCTCCAAATTCGAAGACCAGACAAACTAAAAAGGCTCACATGAAAATACATAACCAGAAGTGATTTAAAAATAAGAACTATATAATCCAATAATATTAAATAGCAAATTAAGACCTATCCTTCTATCCCTTATAGTTTATAACCTTCCCAGAGCAGCTGAGCTGTTGGGTTTCTGGAAAAGAACATCAAAGACAGTTGAGGAAATGAGAATAGTAATAGAAGATCATGCCCTTGTTTGGCTGCATACAGAGCCCACTGTGACCTTCGCTGAAGTGGCCTTGCCAATATGATAAATTAATTGAAGGGTTTTATACTCTCTGTGTTCCTAATGGTCATACTGAAGTGATACAGGGAACTTATTCTTAAAGTAAATGGGTTGACTACAAGGGGTACAGTCAATTAGTCAATGCAACAAGTAAAAGGAATATCAAAGTGATTGCAACTTTGTATTTTTCTTCTTATAAACCAAGGGATTTCCTAGTTTCTACACCTTTTATAATATAGTGGCAGCATAATGGCATTAGAGTAAAGATTTATAGAAAAGTTCCAGATATCATATATATATTATATATGGTATATGGTACATTGTACATATCTGGCACACACACACACACACACACACACACACTCATAAGTCTTTTTTGATATATATTAGGTATTATGAAGTTACTATGTTATCAGAGTTATCATCAACGCTAGGGAACATCATATTTCTTAACTTACATGTGAAAAACAGAAAATGATTTTTAACCAAGGGTATGCTAAAAAAAGCGAAAGAGCAGTCATATTTGCCTGTTAATTCTCAGCTTACAGTGATTTCCTAGGTTCACTAGACTACTCACTTGAATAACCTTAGTTAAAAGCCCATGAATTTTGGTGCCTATAGATCATGTGTTTCCTTATTACTGAAATGTTGTCATCATATTAAATAGTTTAACCTGGGGTTTTAGTGGACCATGAGCTGAATGAGTCAATAGTGTGCTCTTATTGCAAAAAAAACCCCCAGTAGCATACCAGTTTGCATTAACAGAAGAATCACTTGCAAATCAAAGGAAATGTTTCTTCTGCTTTTGACCTTAGCAGTACTGTGTCCAGTTTGGGGCACCATACTTCAAGAAAGATGTGGACAGATTGAAAAGAGTCCAGCAGAAAGAGAAAAAGAAAATTATTAGTGTGCAGGCCGGCTCCCGATCTCAGGGGCGAGCCGGGCCCGTCTTTGTGCACACAGACTGTGGCCAGCAGCCCGGGCACGCGGGGCCGGAGAAAACCGCGGCGCGGTATGGTCCACTCGAGCTAGAATCAGTCATGGAGGCGTAATGGTTGATTGAAAAGATTATTTACTTACACCCAAGGTGGTCGCGGTGTAGGCTGGTCAGCTTTCCAGGCACAGCTCCGCTTGAGTTCTCGGTGGAGGACTCGGATAGCCTCGGTTCCTTGACCCTGGAGCGGTTTAAGCTCCGCGGGTTTAACAATTCTCTCTCACAGAGCAGCTGAATCTCCGTGGGTTTCACTCGGTTCCCAGGTCCCCTGGAGCTGTTAAGACTCCGTGGGTTCGACAATTGGGTCCATAGGATAGGGATACGTCTAGGATTGCGGTCGGCGACGGGGAGAGGCTAGAGGTTATGTGCCTCGGAGTTGTTAAGGTTCCGAGGGCTCGGAAATTAGGTCCCCCGGAGTTGTTGAAGCTCCATGGGTTTGACAAAGTAAACCTCTGTTGCCCTCTTAAGGAAAAAGCTGGGTTCGAAGGGATCAGCAGCGCTTAGAGATCCTCACGCTCCTTTCCCGAACTCCACCCGTGCATCACCATAATGCAAAAGAAATGCACGATGCAAAGAAGGCTACAAAACTGGCGGGAAAAACTCCTGCATGCGGGTTCTTAATTGCAACAGAACACTCCACTGTGAAAAAGAGCTGCAATTTAGCGGGAACACAATTTAGCAATGCCGAAGCACACACAAACAAGAAAATCACAACTTTGGGTTGTGACAATTAGAGGCTTGGGAAGCATATTTATGAGGAAGTCTGAAACTGTTTGTTATTTAGCTTGGGCAAGAAAGACTGAAGGGTGGGACAGTGGGGTAAGATACTACTCTTCAATTACCTGATGGTCAATTATGAAAAGGATGGAAATAGATTATTCTCTGTGTCTGTAGGAGAGACCCAGCAATGGCAGCAGAAGAAATTTAGGCTGGAGATTAGGAAGAACTTTCTGATTCTGAGACACCTAGCAGACTTTACACTTAAGTGATTAACTGGCTAAACTCATCTTAAGTAGTGACCTGGCCACACATTCATTCAGTTAATTGTAAGATAAAAGAAGAAATAAGCCACAAAGTTATTACACAAAATATGCAATAATTTTGTGGTTGGTTTCTATCACACCTCACAAACATGGCCAGCACAGCCTCTGGAGCACATTGGAGCCATTCAGGACTCATCAGCTGAGCAGGGCTCCCAGCTTAAGGAGCACCCCCCCATAAAGTGCCAACACCATGCTCTCCCTGACCTTGGAATCTCAGTCAGTTAATGTACTCAGTGCAGAGAACTCTGTTCAGCTTACCAAGGCTTCCAGTTAAGGGTGTGTGATAGGACTTGTAGAAGAGCTGGGACTTACCTGCAAGGGGGGTTGACTAGGGAGTGAGGAATGGACACTGCTGCCAGCTGAAAGATAAGGCAAGCCAAAGGGAAAAAAACAACAAGAAACACTAGGGAGTTCCACAGATGTGCCTAAGTTTGTTTAATGAGCTCCAGCTGCCAGGACCTCTGACAACAAATAGGGACAGAGAAATAAGAGCGGCTGCTGAACAAAGAATTGTGGGGAAGAGAGAGAAGGTGAGGAACATGCACCACTCTGGAGTTGCTTTCTCCTGGACCTTGCTGGACAGAAGAGAGAAGGGACCAGGCTGAGAGCAGAGGCAGGCAAGCCAAACCCTACAGCCGAGGAGGGAATATTCCCTCACTCTCAGGTTTCAAGGACTAGAGGACAACCAGATAGTGAGATCCTCATGTGTTTTGTTTAATTAAAGGGAAATAGATACAGTTGTAGCCCCTGAAGGCAGAAGTTAAATTAAAAGAAAACAGAAAAGTGGGAAAAAGGCACAAGCTCCATTTTGTCCACCAGAGGCAAGGGAGCAGGGTGTAGGAGAAGGAAGGAGCCCTGCTGGGCAAGAATTAGAAGAGGGTGACTAAGAGTGGTGGCTGTCCAGCTCAGGGATGCCAGCATGGGTACACTAGAGTCACAGACAGGGAGAAAGAAGTTCATTTAACAATTTAGTAAAAATTTATATAAAAAATCTTAATATATAAAATAAAAAGTATATTAAAACTATTTTCATAATTGTTTACAAGCAATTCAGGACGTTATTAATCACTGAAAAGTATCTATTTGGGGAGATAAAAAAAATGTATCCCATTAATTTACTTAAATGTCAGTGCAGAGAGGCAACATTTTTATGTATTTCAGCTATACAGTACTGAGTAGGCTTTTCCTAAATCTCTCTACAGCTGAGTTCTTTTTAATTTTATCATTTCTTAGGGTGTTTGCTTTCTCCTCTTCACTTCCCCCAATAAAAATCAATGCTGAAAAGGCAGCTTAAATAGAGAACAACATTCAATGTGTATGATTTTATGCTCACAGAAAGCATAACTAATTCTTATTTTCCTCATATTTACTGAAAAGATAAGATGTAATCCTTCCTTTCCCCAAAGAGAAAGTGAAACAAGCAGCTAGCATACAACACGCCCTTTCCCCAAAAAATGTGGTGCAGATCAGAACTGAGGAAGCTCCTTTTCTTCATCATTATATAAGCCTGAAAATGTAGAAGCACTGAGAAACTGTGCTACAAAATGGGTGCTACTTCTCCTTGTGCCAGCAAACACCAGGAGTGGAGTCTAGTGTTAATTCTTTAGATCCTGTTTCCCCAGTGTAACTCATGTTTCACCTTCTGAGCATACCCAGAAAGGATCTGCACTAGCCACTTAGTGTGATATTCTTCCATCCAAGAAAGCTGGTCAATTCCATTTCAATTTCTGAGACTTTAGCCATATAAAAAAAAAAAAAAAACCTAGTGAATGACACTAGAGTATGACTCTCTGACACATCTACACATTCAATTAATGTGCTGTAGGTAATGCACATTAAAATTTAATACCTCCATTGTGAGGTACTGGAAAAATGTGCATTAGCCTATTTTAATTTGCATTAGGTAAAAAGCACATTTTTTGTGACACTTTCACATGCACTAAAATAGAGTAATGCACATTAAAGTGCATATGTAGACATGCCAATCCCTGACCCTTTAGCCCAATAGAACAATTATACAGAGCAGCAGACCCAGGAGGAGACTCAGCCATAAAGTGTTTAACACTATGTCCTCCACTTCCCTGGTACTCTAACTGTCAGACTATGGACTTGGCATGGCCAAGAGCACTTTTCCCTTTCTCACTGAGGTGGGCTCACTAAATCAGCGAAACAGGTATGTGGGAACTGAGATGGACACTGGATAGGAGTCATGGATTCTAGGCCCTTCCCTGCTTCTGCCTCCGAAAGTGCTTCTTTAGATAGTAGTGTAATAGCTTCTGCCATGGCTATCACAGGTAGAGGTAGGAAGAATGGCTGCCTGTGTCTCAATGAGCATTGGGCTCTCATGTAATATAAAGGTGGGGGGGTGTTGATCTGCCCCACCATGCAGCTCTCCACACTGCCTCCATGCTGTACTGCAGCTGTGTGCACGCATGAGCGTTTATTGGCCAAATTATTGGCCCCTTTGGGCTGATTTCCAATACAGCCAATTTTCTTTTTATTGGTACCAATCTGGTATCAAACCGATGTATCAGTGCACCTCTAACATATATATGAGTTCAGAGATTTGTGTTCAGAGATATATATATATTTGAATTCAGTGCACCAAATGCTCTTATGGAAACAATGTTGGTGAAACTAGACAAAAACTGCATTGAAATGAATAGTCACAAAAAAAAAGAAGTTTAAGGATACAGACAAATGAACATGTTGGGGATAACTAGACACAGAACAACCACTCCCTTTCTGACCTCATAATCCATGGAAATTTACAACTCACCTTCAGAAGATGGGTCTGGAAACAAAAAATCATAACCTTACCGAACTGCGAAAAACATGGACTAAACACAGACATTGACTTTAAGGCTGACTTCAATCACTTTATCCCTGCTAATATCTTTGCACTCTGCAGATGGTAACAACCCTCTTCCTCTTGAATAGTGTTACTCTTCCACTAGTCAGGTTATTCTTTCAGCTTCATTTCCCTTGCAGTTAGCTACTCCTGTTAATGTTTCTTTTCTCTTGTTTCACAACCCAACTTCATTCCTTTAAGCAGACTGTTTTAATTTACATATAGATCTGGCCCAGGCAGTGGCAGGGATGGGGGGTGGAGCAGGGCCCAGCCAGTTCCTCCTTGCCCAGCCCACACCAGGATCCCTGCAAAGTGATGGGAAGAGGCTGCCACAGAGTCAGGATGGGCCAGGGAGTGGGGCTTGATGCCATGCGGTCTCCTCAAGCTGGCTTTAACAAATTCTTTGCCTCCATTTTTCTGAGCAGGGACGAGGACATCTCCCCCACCAGGATTCCAGATGGACTCAGGAGAGGCACCGCCAGGCCTAGGGTCAGGGAGGACCTAGTTAGGGACCTTCTGATGGGGCTGGACATGTTTAAATCAGCAAGTCAAGATGCTTTCCACCCCAGGGTGCTGAGGGAATTGGCAGGGGTCATTGCAGGTGTTTTATGAGCACTTGTGGTGCTCTGGTGAGGTGCCAGAGAACTGGGAAAAGGCCAATGTGGTTCCTATTTTCAAGAAAAAGGGAGGAAGGATGACCCAGGTAACTATAGGCCCATTAGTCTTACCTTGGTCCTGGGGAAGCTCTTTGAGAAAATTAACCAGGAGCACATCTGCGAGGGACCAGCAGGGGAGATTATGCTTAGGGGCAACCAACATGGGTTCATTAGGGGTAGGTACTGTCAGATCAACCTGGTTGCCTTTTATGATCAGGTCATAAAATCCTTGGATGCAGGTGTTGTGGTGGATGTAGTCTTTCTGGACTTTAGGAAGGCCTTTGACACTGTCTCTCACCCCATTCTCATTAAAAAACTAGGTGACTGTGGCATTAATGCCTACACAGCCAGATGGGTTGCACATTCGCTAGAGGGCCACACCCAGAAAGTGTTGGTGGATGGGTCATTTTCAACCTGGAGGGATGTGGGGAGTGGAGTTCCCCAGGGGTTGGTCCTTGGGCCCATACTGTTCAACATCTTTATCAGCAACTTGGACAAGGGGGTGAAAAGAACCTTGTTCAAATTCGCAGATGACACTAAGATGTGGGGAGAGGTGGGCATGCTAGAAGGGAGGGACAGACTGCAACTAGATTTAGACAGGTTACAGGGGTGGCTGGATGAGAATAGAATGGGATTCAATACTGACAAGTGCAGGGTACTGCATCTAGGGAGAAAGAACCAGCAGCATACCTATAGGCTGGGGAACTCCCTTCTCATCAACATAGAGGCAGAAAGGGATCTTGGAGTCATTATTAATTCTAAGATGAACATGGGCTGCCAATGTGAGGATGCAGTCAGTAAGGCTAACTGCACCTTGTCATGCATCCACAGATGCATCTCAAGCAGGTCCAAGTAGGTGATCCTTCCCCTCTATGTGACACTGGTCAGGCCACAGTTGGAGTACTGTGTCCAGTTCTGGGTGCCGCACTTCAGGAGGGATGTGGACAGCATCGAGAGGGTCCAGAGGAGGGCCACTCACATGGTCAGGGGGCAGGTCCTACAAGGAGAGGCTACGGGACCTGAACCTTTTCAGACTCCACAAGAGAAGGCTGAGGGGGGATGTAGTGGCCATTTACAAACTAGTCAAAGGGGACCAGCAGGCATTGGAGGAGTCCCTGTTCCCCCGAGTACTACCAGGAGTGACTAGAAATAACGGTCACAAGCTAACTGAGAGTAGGTTCAGACTGGACATCAGGAAGCACTACTTCACAGTCAGGGCACCTAGGATCTGGAACCAACTTCCAAGGGAAGTGGTGCTTGCTCCTACCTTGGGGGTCTTCAAAAGGACACTAGATAATCACCTAGCTGGGGTCATTTGATCCCAGCATTCATTCCTGCCCATGGTAGGGGGTCAGACTTGATGATCTGCTCAGGTCCCTTCTGACCCTACCAACTATGAAACTATGGATTTTTACAGAAGCCACTGTTCTATCTGTCTTTGGCTCAAGCTGCTTGCTTCTTGAACCCTGAGGAAGGGTACCTTGTATTTAAAAGCTTGTCTAAAATCTAAACAATGGAGTTTGTCCAATAAGTGACATTAGTCATAAAAATTATTGTACCTTCTTATTTCCTAGGCTATCATGGCTACAACATCAATACAATGCTACCAAACAAAAATAGCAATTTTAATAGCTACTAATAAAAAACCTCCAAAAACCACATATATAAAAACAATTTTATACAAATCTCTGAACTTAATATTATGCCTCTTACTACCAGCATATCTGGAGCATGTTTGGTGTCAACTGTATCATCCAATAGCAAGGGGAGCTTTCAACCATATATACACAACTCCAATATTTTTTTTAAGACCTGAGATAGGAAGTGGTCTAGTGAGTATATTCCATGTATGTAAGTAATACTCATGTACCTGAAATGTATAGGATTGATCTTAAATCTACTGGGGTCTTTCTTTGAAATAGAATTCTTCTGCTTATATCCTAACTAATCACAAAGAGTAAGTTTTGATAATAATAAATAGGGAACTTTATAATAATCTAGTCTTTACCAGGCATGGAATGTAAATTTTCTCTAGGAAAGATAGCTTACTAGTTTCATTTTGTAGGACATTTGGGAGTTTGACATATATTAGTGTGCTAAAAGCATTTTAAAATTACTAAAACTAAGATAACCACCTACTATGCCATTATTGCTGCTAGATAACAGATTCTCTATGGTAATAATACAAAACGGTAAAAGGAGTTCTTATCACTTTTATTGTCTTAAACCGTAAGTTGTTCTTAATTTTCTTCTGAGTTTCACATCTATCTGTTTCATCACTTCTCATTTTTGCCATCACTGTGCCCTTGTGGAATTTATCAGTTGGCCAACAAAAACAAAATTCTTATCCAACCATGTAAATTGTTTATTTTTCATCAACAAATCTAAAGTATAGTTTAGATTGGGAATATGATCACTCTTGTGATTTCATGCAATCTTTTCTTCAAAAGAGCTGTCAGAGCTCAAAGAAAATGTATGGCATATTGCTACTGCATTCCCTTGAAAGCCCATATTATAAAATTGTTTCCTTACTAAAATGAAATAAGAAAGATTCACATTTTTATGATAGTCTGCACTAAAAAGAAGAGACTAATATTCTCTCTCATATTTTTAATTTAGCTTCAGCTATTTGGAATAATATGGACACTAACCACTCTATAAAGTCTTAGTAAATATAAATAATGAACTTTTAAAAGGGAAAAGCTAGAGGGGAGTACTACCATGAACTTTCCTAGAACACTATTAAGCTGAGACTACTTTCAGTAGTAAGCACAAATAAAAAAAGCAATATGGCTTCGATCCTGTGAACTCATTAAGAATGTGTACAGCTTAATTCTTGTGAATAATTCCCATGGGCAAAACTATGTTCCCATTAAAGTCAATGGAAATTTTGCCATTGAAATCAATTGAGCCAGGATTTCATCCACTGGCTTGAGAAGCATTATTTATGAGAATAAAGCTACACACACAGAGAAATATTTGCAGAATCAAGATCTCATTTGGGAGGGGCAGATGATAATTGACTCAATTATGTGGTCTATGAACTGGATTTATTTGTTATTTCACATCAATCACGGCTCTGAAAGATCACTGCTGTGTAATGACAGCAATTTGTCTCTACCTGAATTGTAACATAAACTTAATGTGAATTATCTAGATTATACAGAATAGGGGTTATATTTAATAGAACCAGACATATTTATGCCTCCAACTTCAATTTCCTGAATTGTTTTCAGTACCTTAATAAAAAGTTCAAGCATTTCACAGATAATAGATAAGAATTATGAATTACAATAGTTTATATTATAAAACGTCTCTAGTCTTATTTATGTAAGGCTGTCTACTATAATTCTATTTTGAATCTGAGTTACCTTGACATTTGCAACAATAATACAGTGTAAAACACTATGTCAGTGTATCAAACAGATGCATCTCAAATATTTAACTTTCAATAAACAAGGGATGGAAAAAAAGACACTCCTAGTTTAATCATCCAGTCTCCAAAACCTCAAACAAATCTAGAGTTATTTTGTGTATGTGTGTTGTTGTTAAAAATATTGTTTATTATTTTATTCTATCCAGACTTCTTGAATCAGGCAATCTGAAACTGAAATTGGTAACAATTACACTTAAGTTTAGACATATCACAATGAATATATTTCAGAAACAGAAAAAAAAAGCCTTGTGAAAAAAATCTAATTTAATGACATTCAGTAAAAGTTTTCAAACCAGAAAGGGGTTCAAGAATCAGCATCTTCAATACTTAAGTGCCTATCCATCCTGAATCATTCAAACTTTGCCCATCATTACTTTAAACCATCTTCCCACACTGCAGGAGACAGCAAGAAACTTATAAAGATTTATCATCAGCTCAGAAATCATTCTTTCCACCATGTGATTTCTCTGAGTTAATGGCAACTAAAGGTTGTATGATGTCATTAACCCCATGTCATTCTTAGCATCCTTCAAATACTAAAGAAACCAAGCTTCTGTGGCCCACAAAAGCTGGTGTGATTTGTCAGCATCTCCCAATCCTTTTTTTTTACTGTTCAAGACTTGTTTTTGACATTGCATTGATGAAAATAGGTCTATTTATTTTCCTGACCATCTCATTTTACCTGTCCCTGAATGGTATATTTTAGCTACCTATCAACTTATATTAGGAGACAAGAATTGAGCTGGTTAATGTGATTATGGTCATGAAAGTGTCTGTAAAACTGTCATATTATGACTGCACATATCAGATATTCATGTTTAGAATTACAGATGCTTAATTTTCTAATAAAAAGAAGTTTTCACTACTGTCAGCAGTGCAGAGTCCACATAATTATGAAAAAAATATGTGTGTTCTATTCTGCAACACTGCATCTCAGAAGGTCTTCAGCTGAGAGTAAAAATTTCCGTTACTGATTCTTAAAGCTATTCTAATGAGGGAGCTAAGTTTCCTTGTCATACCAAAATTCTGCAGAATGGGCAGCTGGGGCAAGAATTAGGCATAGCTAGAACATAAAATGCTGAAGTCTTTTGTCTTAGCAGTTTTCCCTAGACTAACAGAAATTCTTCACTGAGTTAGAACAGTCTCTGTCTGCTTCCTGTACCAGGTGCAGTTAGTTTCCAAGAAAACATCGACAGATCCCTTGTGAAACTCAAGCAGTTGGTAGCTCCTAGGCTATGTATTGCTTTGGGAGATGGAAGAATAACAGTTTGAAGCAGTCTTTACCCATTCTTGTGGCATTGCCTTACATATAAAAGTGATGCACATATGTTTAGAGGTACAGTGGAGAGTAGCCCTGTTGAAAGCCTCTGTGTAAAAATCGGGGGGAGGGAAATGCTATGGTGGATGTCTGCTATAGGCCTCCAAACCAGGACAAGGAACAAGGCCTTCTTTGAACAGCAGATGCAAGCTTCCAAATCACAGGACTTGGTTCTCATGGGGGACTTCAATCATCAGGACATCTGCTGAGAGAGAAACACAGCAGTATACAAAGAGTCCAGAAAATTCCTGGAGTGTGTTGGGGATAAATTTTTAATATAGATTGTAGACAGGCCAACCAAAGGAGAAATTCTTCTTGACTTACTGTTCGCAAACAGGGATGAACTAACTTGGAATGTGAAGGTGAAAGGTAATTTGGGTGACTTACACCACAGAATGATAGAGTTCAAGATCTTAAGGGAAGGAAGGAAGGATAGCAGCAGAATAAGGACACTGGACTTCAGAAAAGCAAACTTTAACCAATCTGGGGACCTGGTGGGCAGGATCCCTTGGGAGGCATGTCTGAGGGGAAAAGGAGTCCAAGAAAGCTGGCTATACATTAAGGAGGCCCTCTTACAGGTACATGAGCTAACTATCCTGATACAACAAAAGAATGGGAAGTGCAACAGGAGATCAGCTTGGCTAGACCAGAATCTCTTCAGTGGTTGAAACTCAAAAAAGAATCCTAAAAGAAGTGGAAACTTGGTCATAGTATTAGGGAAGAACATAAGAGTATAGCATACAATACTCCCAAAGGATCCAAGAACTAGAGTTATTAGTCAGAAAAGACTAGATTGAAAGGGAATTTGGCATGATAATGTGAAGGACAGTTGAATATGATAACAGAGAGGATATAGATGGACTTTTCTTCATTTTCTACAGGACTGGAAGGAATGGCCTGAAGCTGAAGCAGGAGAAATTTAGGTTGGCAATTAAGAAGACCTTGTGAGGCCAAGCTTCTCTTGGTCTGCTATCTTGTACCACGTAAACCAGTACAGCTTATTCCATGGTTGAGTTGTTAGCAATGAAACCAGCACCTCAAGCTGGGCTAGCCTGGGTGAGGATGGTGTGTGGACACAGAGGAGGACTAAAAACAAGACCTGTCAAAGGGTGGATGAGCTCTCTGAGAGCCAATGGCCATCCATACCTGGAGAGGAGATGGGAGCCACCAGGTTACTCTACCCAAAGAATCACCAATGATGCAAAGCAACTTAACTAACCTTATGGGAGTGGAGGAGGGTTTTTACAGTATCTAAGTTGCCCCTACTGTCACAGAGGCCTTGGGACTGACTTGACTTGAATTAGGAAGAACTTTCTAGCTCTAAGGATGGTCAAACATGGGGTCAGGCTACCTAGGGAAATCATGGAATCTCCATCTTTGGAAATTTTCAAGAGCCAATTACACAGATATTTGGCTGGAATAGTTTAATGTTCCTACCTACTGAGGAGGGGGTGGACTAAATGACCTCATAAGCCCTCTTCCAGCCGTACTTTTCTATGATCCTAAGAATAAAAACATTTACAGGAATATATACAGATACAGATATAAAAGTACACATATACATTATGCAGAATACTTGAGAAACAACAGCTCTCAAAAGCCTATACTGACCTAAGAGCAGTATTTGTAACTACTGATAAGCACGCTAATAATGGGAATAAACTATGTATATAAAGTAAGTGGCATGAACAGTTGTATTGGCTGTGCTATCAGGAAAAAATATATATTTGATTTACAAATTAATTATTTTTAGTTAATGAATCATAGTGATCCAAGATGTTATATAATAACAGTCCTAATAATGATTAGGATTGTGTGAAGCTTTGGTCCCTGATTCGATTTGGTGGAGATTTGGCCTGAATCAGTGGCCAAATCTCTGAATCTGAATTGAATCAGAGGACTCTTTAATCTCGCTGAATTGAATCAGAACCCTTAGAATCAATTCAGAGAGTTTCGAAAGGATTCAGAGATTTGGACATAGACACAGCTCTAAATGTTTTTTTCTACATACCTCAAGGTACCAGGCAGCTCATGAATTCTGTGATGCTGGGGCAGATGGAGCATGCCACAGGAGCCCAGGGTGTTCCCCAGCACATTTGGCAGCAGACCCAGAAGTGGACCAGAAGCACTTCTGGTCCACTTCCAGGTCCGCAGGAGAGCGCGTGCCTCCCCAGCTTGGCAACTGGTGCCTCCTGGGTCTGGGGGCACCCAGGGTTCCCCCATGGCTAATCGCCAAGTCAGGGGGCCGTGGTGGGGCCGCCCAGCACTTTCCCCAGTGGACCTGGAAGTGGACCAGAAGTACTTCTGGTCCACTTCCAGGTCCGCAGGAGAGCGCGTGCCTCCCCAGCTTGGCAACTGGTGCCTCCTGGGTCTGGGGTGCCTCCGGGGTCCCTCCATGGCCGATTGCCAAGTCAGGGGGGAGTGGTGGGGCCCCCCAGCACTCTCCTCAGTGGACCCAGAAGTGGATCCGAAGTACTTCTGGTCCACTTCCAGGTTCACCACTGAGCATATGGAGGGCCCCCCTGCACTCCTGTGGGACGCTCCATCCACCCCAACATTGCACCATTCATGAGCCACTCTGGTACCTCAAGGTATGTAGAAAAAACATTTAAAGCTGTGTCTATGGATGAATCACTGATTCTGTGAATCAGCATAGATTCTTCAGATTCAGATTTGGCTGAATTGAATCAGGGAAGTGATCTGAATCAATGAATTGAATCACTGTCCCTGACCCCAATCTAAATCAAATAGGGTCCACTTTGCACACCCCTAATAATGCTGTGTCTAAAGAGATTTTAAAAATGACATTTTCCATAACTAGCATGAACATATAACATTAACATGTCTATCCTTATGTCTTGTACCAGCTACTAGTATATGTCCTAATATGCCTCAATCCCTTCTGTTTTAAACCATTCCATCATGAAGAAGCACATCTCTCTCATCTTGGTACTTTTTGAAATAGTTAGCTAAACCAGTGTTACATCACCTCTGTTATCATGGCTATTTCCAGGCCATGATTAAAGAAAAAGAATCCATTTTCAACATTTCAGGAAAGCACCCTTCACTTCACAACTGACAAACTGCCTCTTTGGGAACCATTAATAGCCAGTGGAACTTAAAATATTGAAAATCTACCTTAGCTGACCCCTCAAGCTCCAGTACCCCAAATCTTGAACACTGGTCAAATAAAGATACAGGCAATTGCTTTGAATTATAATGTATAATAACTGATCTTAAATGAATGCACTATATCAAAATTCCTCTATGCTAAAATGCTAATCTTAAGGTAATTATTGCTATAACTATAATAGTATAGGTATTATTTTTTCTGCTTTATAAGTAGAGCATGGGAGAAAATTTTAAATATTTCCAGAAATAAAATACTGTGAAAAAGGCTGTACACATTTTGGCTTTTGGCAATAAAAGGCATCTATATACTTAACTCCACTTTGAGGCAATAGTCTTTAATATGCTGCCAGAGAATTGCATGCACATTTTCTTTCTCCCCACTGTCATTGCTACATCCAAGGATGGACTTTGTCACTCATAAGATAGCTGTTGTTGCATCTAACTTTAAATTGGAAGTGACAAATTACTCCAAGAAATTTGGAACTTTTTTGCTAAACCCTGGCAATAAAAGAAAACATCTGAAACTCACAGAGTTAATAGGCTGACGGAAGTGTCAATGCCATAGTGAAGTACTTTTGTTGACTAAACAACCCAGGGAGAGTAGGAGATTCAAGCCTGAACTTTCCAGTTGTATTTCATCAGGTCTGGATATCGACAAGACAATAGGTATCTCATTAGAACACTTGTTCACTATTTAAAATTTCCCCCTGATTCCTACTGATGATTGGATATTAAAATTAACAGGCTTTTAAGCTACACATTGGAGTCAAAGTTTGGTAGTTTGGATGATATAATAGGGATCGTAGTCGAACACTGGTACTGAAACTCAAAGCTGAACAAACAACATTTGCAGTGTTTTTATTATTGGAAAAATGTCTTATGTTATCACATGCCTAAAGTGCCTTTTTCTCAATCTGTTTAACAAACAGTAATTCTGCTTCAATTGCCACGTGATTTAAGGCTTAGAATCAGCTAGGCTATGATTTTTACGAGAAACCAAGCACGGAGAAGTTAAGCTTCTATCTATGCAGGTTTTGAGAGCTCAGCTATTCTGGCATCAAGTTCAGAAATGTTGTCTGTTTTCCACATAGAGAAGCTGAAACAAATTGTCTCGACTGACTTATCTTTGTGAATCAATCTCCTGACTTAACTGCTATAAGCACATTTACTCTTATTTTTTAATACATTTGCCAAAAAGTCCAGAATATGATTTTGGATATGTAACTCATTCATTCATTACCCCTTTATCTCTTCTTATACTGGTTGCTATCTCAACAATTTGGAGGACATTTTTGCCCTTGCTGTTAAAAGAGGGAAAAACAATTCATTCTTTCCTGACTAAAGATTAATGAACTGCTACTGCAACACACGTTACTATATACTTTAGTGTTTCAACTGATTTCATAGGCATATTCTATGTGGATAAATCCTGTTCCTAAGCCTCTGGAGACCAAGCATATTTCAATAGCTTTATCCACTAAGTGTCTGCAGAGAGTAGGCGGGTGGTTGTTGCATTTATGTTACTGCATCTGCATGCCAGATATTTCATGGGGGATAAGTCCCATTACTTATATTCATATGTGTGTTTCTTCTAAGGACTGTTAGTCTATACATCTAAAACTAAATACAATAAATATATTCTATTTCTTGTGAAGGGTGGGTGGGGAATAAGTGAGAAGCTCCATTCATCCCCACGAATACTCAAATCCTAGAGGGATCAAACCCCATTGTTTATGCCATGAACCCCATGATGGTCTGAGGGTCTGAGGGTGTCATGAATGCTTCCTTGTGTTTTGTTATGCTGACATGGCATGTGATCTTATTGGAAAGCCCCATATTATGTTGTGTCCATTTATGTTGCTACCATCACTGCAAAGAGTGTCATGTTGTTTGTGTATTTCTTACAATTTTGGATACAGTTTAGCCAAATAACTTAGTTTTTTGTTAGTTTGTTTGTTTTTTAGAGACTAGATATGACAAAATTGAGGTCTTCCCACCCCCTCCCCACCAGACTGGAGACAAGACCAAGGCCCCAGGGCTGGCAGAATAATTAAGAAGGATGACTTACGGTGATACTGACTGGTTTCTCAAGATGCAGGGTGTAGCCAGATAAGAATATAATAAGAAATTGCACTTGTCTTGTTTTTCTGTTTTTAAACCTATGGTTAGTTTTGCTTGCATAATTCTTTTTTTCTATATAATAAGTCCTTCTGTTGTGTTATCTCCTTATTGGTTACCTTTAGAAAGAGTGATCTCTGGGTGAGTGATGCTCCAGGCCAGCCTTTTCTACAGAAATGAGGACCTCAAATTTATTTCACCATTCAAAGGGAAGGTCATTTAGGTCTGGAAAAGATTTCCTGCTGCTGCTGTGAGGTCTGGTGGAGCTGACACTTGCCTCTATAAGGAATTATCTCAGAGCAAACCTTGGTTTACTCCTTGGGACAAGTGGCAGGACAGAAGAGAGAAACTTGGTGCTCTAGGGGCACCCCATGGATAGGTTTGTGACAGTTTACAAGCTCTGTTCTTGACTTAAATCTACTTGGCCACTTCATTCTGAAGTCCTTTGCATCTCACTTCCTTCACACAATCCCCTGTTTCTGTCTTTTATCTTCCCTTCCTGACTTTCCGTACAAATATCTTATTTTTTCTTCCTTTTATGGACATATCCACTTCCTCAGTTGTCACTCTCAATAAAGACAAAAATGTAAGAGGTTTTTACCTTAAGCAAACATGCAAATATTATCACATCCTTCCCCAAACACTGCATTAGGGATTTGTTTTCAAAGCTATAGTGCTTATATAAATGATGTGGAGGTTCAGATTTAGGTTGGGTTGCTTGTAAGTTATTTAGCTTTAAAATGAATTCAAAGACTGAGAAGTCTTTTTTACTGTTTAGTAGAAGTGACTCCTTTTCTCCAAATAACTGTTTACTTTATTTATAAAGCATGCAATTAACTAAAAATATTTTTCTTGTTATTCACTTGGCCATTGAATTTTACATTTGAAGTTCAGGGAACAACTGTAACAGTTCACTGAGAGTTGAAAAGAAATATGCACACATGAACGCATGTGATCACTTTTTTGTTCCAAGGTCTAGAAAAAAAATGAAACATAATTCTAGATAACTGGAAATCTGGAAGGGTTATCAAAGTGTATGTGCAGATATCCCATTTGGATTGACCTAACTAGGGTCAACCTAAGTGCTGATCTGAAGACATTTGGGTAATCCTAATCAGGTAAAATAATGTTGGATCTGATCTAAAGTTGTTCACCTCAGGTGAACTAAACCTCGATCTTGAACAGGTTAGCCTGTTTTATTGAACATCTGCACATGTTTGCAGCCCAGCCACAGGGCTGGTTAAGGCTAGCCACTTGCCCAACCCCAGGGCTATGCTCTTCCTACCTGACCCAGCCCTGATAGGGTTATTTTTAGCCCCCCTCCTCCCTCTCACCCCTCAGATAAACAACCCTCCCTGGGCCTGCCAACCCCCATCCCCCACTTGTGCCCTCTGATCCTACCCACCCATCTCCCTACCCTGAGTTACACTAGGTTCCTGGCACAGATCCCAGCACTAGCAAACACATGCACAAGCCACCCTGATCTACGATCATGCAGCTTAAAGTACGCCACATGAGTGGAGACCAGGTGTGGTAAACATCTGCACTTACCCAGAGAAAATGGTGTAAATCAATTCACTCACACACACATTTAAGTGATATGATTAGTCATGGCTCTATCAATCTTATTTCTTTTCTCATCCTGAGATATAACCTCAATTCTCATCAACCAATTCTAATTGGTGTTGGTCAGTATTAAACAATGGCAGACCATCACTTATGCAAGATGCAAGAGCTATAAGTGGCCTTACTCATTTTAGTACTACTTCTGCCTAAGTCTCTGAACTAAACATGTCCCCAGCATAGTGCCAAGAGCACTATGTTAGGTCTGTTCTCTTATGATTTTTTTATATATAAAATTGAACTCTTGGCCACATACTAAAATTTAAAAAAATCACCTGGCACTTTTCACAAGAGAACAGTAACAAAGTTCCATCTCTCAATCAAGTCCCAAATTCAGATATATACATTTCTGGCAACATAAATTATCCTCTAGCTTCAACCATACATACTAGTGCTATTCACCAATTTATTATAACCAACTTCAAAGATCCAGAAATTATGAATATCTTTGCAAAAGCTTTGAAACTGATTTAAAAACATGAACACACACACCAAAGTACCTTTTAATTTAGATATATCTCTATATAAGAGAGATATAGATATCTATGTTGAGAGAGATATAGATATACAGAGATTATATAGATATCCGTCTCTCACTATATATATATGTATATAGATACATATATCTATATGTATATCTATATCTATCTATCTATATCTATATCTAGCGATAGATAGATAGATAGATAGATAAGTTTAGAAGGTACGTAGAAGGTACGTCACATGATAACATTATAACATTGGTCACATTATAAAGTTTTTCTTTGCAACCCAGGAAGCGATGAACTTGTAAACAAAATGAAAAGTGAAATTCTCATGTAATTATATAATTGCAGGAGCTGGGATTTCAAAAACAGTAACAAATATCTCAAGATTATGAGAGAATACACTGCTTTGTAATGCTACGTACTGTGTTTGTATGTTGAAAAGGTACCACATTTCAACCCAGAGGCCATTACATTTTCATGATACATTAAAAGTAAATCCTTGATATAGTTTGTAAAAATGAATAAATAAGTAAAAAGAATCAGGATCTCCCCCTCCCCCACTCATAAGATCATTTTGTAACCATTAGAAATCTTCCCTTTTTCATTAACAAAGACCAAACAAATGTTTCCCACAAATTTGTTTTTTTCATAACACCTCCCCCCCACCCACATACACACATGCACATACCAGCTCAATATATGAATTTAGTGGTGGTAAAATTTGGTAGGAAGTATAGCTCACAAAACCCAAATCCCTTATCAGTTTTTTCACAGAGATTTTCTGCTGCCTCTCTCTTGCACCCCAACCTACTCAAGAAGTCTTGTAAGACCAGTAAGTCTTTTCTACTTTGAGAAACTGAGAGAGAGGAAGGAATTAAGGAATGAGAAAAAATAGGCAAAGGTCCCCTAAAACTTATATTAGGAAAAAAATAAGATCATCCTTTCGTGTTTACCTCAAAACACTAATTCCCATCAACATCCACACAACTTTCAGAAGGAACCATGCAAATATGTCAGCAGATCTGGAGAAAATGGAGTCAAACAGTAGCTGCTGCGCACAGCATGTCAGGCAGATTCTGAGGATGACTAACTGCCAGAATATTCAGTGACCCAATAATTCATCTAATCATCCATCACCTTTTTCTACCCTTTTTTCAGGGAAGAGGTAGAGTCATCTGAAACACAGGGGGGGAAATGGAGTAAAAGAATTATAAAGAAAATGTATTAAGCCATATATGGTCCCAAAGGGCATAGGCACAAGGTACAGGAAGTGCAAATACAGAATTTCAGTTTGCTGAACACCTGTGTAAGAGAACATTTAAGACTCCTATGCAAGGATGTTACTGCCAAGATTTTTAAAAATAACCCAAAACACTCCTGGGTTTTTGCTTGCTTGTTTTGTTTTTGGGTTGCTGTTTTTTGTTTGTTTGTTTTGTTTTGGAAGGGCTATTTTTTAGAGATTCTGTCTGATATTTTTTTCTAGAAGCTACTTTACTTCTACGCCACTACTCTTTTGACCCTGCTATGATTTTTCAAAGCATACAGATAGCCTTATGTTTAAAAGTGCAAACAGAGGTAACATCTCAATGGATATAGCTACTTTAACCTGAACAATGAGTGTAGGAATCAACTTCAAGTCAAGTTGGACTTCACCTTTTGACTTGTTTCTATGCATAACAGTTTCAAATTTTGCTATTACTGGAGGGTTTTTTGCCCCAAGTAAAATTTTTGTATTAACCGTTCAAGCACCCTCTAGATGGCTGCAGAATGGCATTCAGAGTGGAGAGCATATTAAACACGTTAAAGAATAGGAAGCGGGAGGTGGGGGAAATAGCCAATCTTCCTGCATATCTTTTGTGCCTATTTTCTTCAGTTTAGTAGCATCCTTCAGACAAACATCTTAGATACATAGAGGAAATCATTTAATCTCTCTAAATCCCAAGATTCCAGTCTTGGCCCCAAACCTACTGAAACAAACTGGGGAAGGGGGTGGGGAAAGGCATCCTTTACAATCAAAACTGTTAATACATTTTCTGCAAAAATTTGAAGTAAGTTGGAACATTTTATATTTTATATATATATAAAATATATTAGGTAAATATTACTTCAAAAATATATTCAAATAAATATTATTACTTCAAAAATTTGAAGTATATATATTTTAGTATTAGTATTATATATATATATATAAAATATAAAATGTTCCAACTTACTTCAAATTTTTGCAGAAAGTGTTTTAACAGTTTTGATTGTAAAGGATGCCTTTCCCTCAAAAATATATTGAGTCCTACACTCATTGTTCAGGTTAAAGTAGCTACAGCCGTGCCTGTGTGTGTGTGTGTGTGTGTGTGTGTGTGTGTGTGTGTGTGTGTGTGTGTGTGTGTGCGCGCGCGCGCGCGCGCGCTATAGAGAAGTTATAAAGGTGCTTCTCTATCAGAAATAGTTAAAGGGAATCCTGGCATAGGTACCAACTATATATATTTGAATGAATATATATATATTTGGTACCTATGCCAGGATTCCTTTTAAGTGTTTCTGATAGAGAAGCACCTTTATAGATTCCCCAGTGCCTTTAGGTTAGTCAGAGACAGGCAAAGACCTGGCATTGCTTCTTCATTTACCTTCAGCTACCACACAGCTTAAGTTCTTGTCTTTTGCTACCTCCAACTAGCAGGGCACCAGAGGTGCTGTTGTTTCTGACAATCATTCCTAGCCTGTAGAATAGACAAAGACAAAACAGAATGGAAGCCTTTTCTTGTTTTACACATGGGATATATCTACACATATAGGCTAGGAACAGACATTCAAAAAACCCGAGGCAGATTCAAACTTACTTATGCAGGTTTCTCTAAGTGAACTATGTTAGTTTCAGACCAAACAGAACACAAGTTTATGCTTTCATGGGGTGGCGAGGAAGTTGAAGAGCAGACAAAGGCTGCCTGCACTAGCCAAGGCCAGCAACTTGGGACTCTCCTGCACTCCTCCTAGTATGCTGGAAACTGCCAAGGGCAGTTGAGTGAAGCCAAGGTACTATGCTGTCCGTGACTGGCTGCTGAGCATATGCCTCCCCCCGCCGCCCTGTCATCTGTCAGGCACATGTCAGCTTCAGGCAGCCAGGGTGGGAGGCATACTCTCCCCGTGTCTGTGGCAGCATGGGCATCCCTGGGCTTTGTCCATGGTGGGGTCAGGGGGAAAGCAGGGTTCATGAGCTGCTGGGGGGAGGCAGTGCCAGTGGTGTATCCTCCATTATCAGGCTGGGTTGCCAGGGTACAGAGGCCCCTCCTGTGTCCTGGTTCTGTCTGAGCCCTGGGACCATACACTGGAGTGGCTCTGGAAAGGGCTCTCAGGATTTCCAACCTCTCCTCACAGCCAACACTGAGGTCCCAGCTGAAGTCTCTTCCCCTGCAGCTCCAATGGCATGGCTGCTACTCCCACTCCCCAAACCAGAGTCCCATGTCTGCACAGGAACGGGCTTCAGCTGAGAACTCAGCACTGGCTCTGTGGGGGAGGAAAAGGAGGCAGGGGGGAGGGAAATGCTCCAGGATAGTGTGTCCCTCCCTTGTCTTTGTTCCATCTGAGCCCTGGGACCATGAGCTAGAGTAGCTACAGGAAGGGCTCTAAAGATTTCCAACCCCACCCCTCCCCCTCCACCCACAGTCAGGTTCCCAGCTGAACACCCTTCTCATGTAGCTGGAAGGGCATGGCTGTTCCCTGCCCCCTCAGGTACTGGACCTCTGCAACTGCAGGAGAAGGGGCTTCAGCTGGGAACTCATTACTGATTCCTCCTGCTGCATCTCGAAGCCATTGCTTCTAGCTCAGTCCCCTACAACAACAAAGAAAATACCATCTCTGCCCCCTCTATAATCACTCTTCAGTTATTTGATGACTGTTATCAAATCCCACCTCAGTCTTCTCCTCTCTAGGTGAAATTACCTAGTTCTTTCAGCCTTTCCATTTAAGTCTGGTCTCCCAGGCCCCTGATCATTTTTGTTGCCCTGAGCGGGACTCTTTCCAAACTGTCTCTTTCCTTCTTGAAGCATGGAGACATAGTATTCCAGGTGAGGCCTCACCAGTGCTAAACAGAGAGGAATCACTTCCCTTGTTTGGAAAATTACACTCCTGTTAATACAACCAAATTAACAGTTGGGGTTTTTTGCAATGAGAGCAAACTGTTGGTTCATATTCAGCTTATGGTCCACAGTAGCTCCCAGAACTTTCTCTGAAGTACTTCAGCCTTGCTAGTCATTTCCCATTTTGTATTTTTGCATGTGGTGATTCTGCCCCAATTGCAGGACTTTGCACTTGTCCTTGTTGAATCTCATCTGAATTATGGAGCATTTTTCCAGTCTGTCCAGGTCATTCTGGATCCTAGTCCCACCTTTAATAGTGTCTGGAATTCCACCCAACTTCATTGATGAAGAGTTGAACAATTCTGGACCTAGGACAGTTGAACAATTCTGGACCCTTTGGGGAACCATACTGGATACCTCCTCCCAATTAGACATTGAGTCATTGAGGACTACTTGCTGACTATGATGATCCAACCAGTTCTGTGTCCACCTTACAATACTTTCATCTAGTTTGTATTTCTGTAGCTTGCTAATGAGAATGCCATGGGAAACAGTATCAAAAGCTTTGCTAAAGTCAAGGTATATTACATCCATGACTCTCTCCCCATCCACAAAGCATATCACTTTATCATAGATTGGTCAGAAATTACTTGCTTTTTGGTGAATTCAAGGTGATCAGGAACAGCCAGCATATGTGCTTTACAAGAAATTACTTGAGGACCTACTCCATGCACTTTGCAAGTATTAAGGTAAGGCTGAATAGTCTGTAGTTCTCTGGATTCTCCTTAGTCCCTTTCTTAAAGATGGGCACTATAGTTGCTCTTTCCAGTCATTCAGGATCTCATTCAACCTCCACAATTTCAAAAAAAGGATAGCTAATGGCTCTGAAATTACCTGAGTCAATTCCTTCAATACCTTTGGGTGCATCCCATCTAGTTCTACTAACTTGAAAGCATCTAGCTTCTCTAAATAATCTCTAATGTGTATGCCATTACTCTAAGCTGTTTGTCTCCTTCCATATCTCTGCTAGCAACTGTGCACATCATCTGATAACTGCCCCTATTTTTGAAAACTGAAGTAAAAAAAGTATTAAATACTTTAGCTTTCTCTGTATTGTCTGCAACTAGATTGCCTTCTGCATTATGTAAGGGACCTGTGGAATCACTGGTCTTCCTGCTCCTTTTGACATACCTATAGAATCTCTTTTCATTGACTTTTTGTATCCCTTGCCAACTGCAATTCAAATTGTACCCCAGCAACCTAACTTTCCCCCCTGCATAACCTTGCAATAGCTATACAGTAGTTACACAGTCCTTTAGGGAATAACTCTAATGTT
>NW_005842603.1:244839-260884 GCF_000455745.1 Alligator sinensis
ATTATGACCAAGTTTCTACTTTTTATAAGATTTCTTTTGAAGTTTTGACTCCTTGAACAGATTGCTGACAGTCCAGGCTGGTCTCCTGTTGCGTTTCCCATTTTTCTGTCACATAGGGATAGCTTGCTCCTGTGCCCTTAAGGGTGTGTCCAGATGAGTGTGCATGTGTGTTTTCCCAGGGACAAATAGCAGTGGCACAAAGTTGTGCCACTGATACTTATCCCTGGGGAACACCCCTGCACACGCATCCCAGCACATGGCAAATTGCCCCGGGTAGGGTAGGAAAGGCTGGGGGCAGCCCCTGGGCTGCCCCAGAAGCCTTACTTGGAGTACTAGGGGCTGCCCAGGGCTGCAGAAGCAACGATCCAGGAGTCCAGAGCCTGGCCAACGGCTGAAGTGTTGCTGTGGCCAGCCAGGCTCCAGTTTTGGGTAGCACATGCTGCAACCACTTGTGCTGACTCACTTTTTGTTGGAGCATTTTTTCTATATATTGGAGTTTCCCAGTATCTAATTTTGGCTCCATGCTGCAAATATGCAGTGCAGAGAACCTTTTGACATGCACTGCATGTGTTTTGCAATTCCTCAAAAGCCTTTGAGGCCCACAAATTGTATGTGTGCGCTTATTTGGACATGCCCTAAAAGAGCATCCTTAAAAAAGCAGCCAGCTCTGCATGACTTTTTTCCCCTTAGACTCGCCTTCCAAGGGATCCTGCTCACCAAGTCACTGAGATTGTTAAAGTTTGCTTTTCTCAAGTCCAGAGTCCTTATTCTACTGCTCTCCTTCCTTTCTCCACTCAGGATCTTGAACTCTATTATTTTGTGGTCCCTGTTTACCAAGTTACCTTTCATCTTCATATTTTCAATCGTATCCTTGTTTGTGAGCCATAAGTCAAAAAGAGCATCCCCCGCATTGTCCTCTCTATCAGCTGAATCAAAATTTACTCCCAGCATGTGCCACAAACACACTCCAAATCCAAGGCAGATATTTAAACCTAAGTCTCCCCCATTTCAGGTGACTGTCTTAACCACTGGGGTAAAGGACATGGAAGGCACCATCACTAATACCACAGTTGCCTAAGTCTCCTTCTAAATCTAGCACCTCTCTTTTTATTAAAATGTTTGGAAACAAACTTGATTGTTCTAATTGACTCAGAATACCTATTTTTTCTCCTCCTCTGAAACAGAAGATTCCAGGTTTGGGAGGCCTACAATGTATTTTTTTACATTATTATTTGCACAGTCCTAGTCTTGACTCTAGCATTCTGCATAGCTTTATTTTGGAAGTGAGAGATGAAAGAGAAGCAGGGTCACTGTCATTTTGGTGTAGCTTTATGTTGGTATATGTCACAATTCAGAGTCCTCTTGCTCTGATAGCACTTTCTCTCCAGAGGTCAGCTGTCAAGAGTAGGTAAATGTTTGCTTTGTTTATATTTGATTTATAATGCAATGGAGTTTAGAATTCCTGTGTTAAAAGAAATGACCCTGTGCAGATGAAAACCTCCAGCACATTACTTTTGGTTCCTTTCCTGTGCACAGAACACTTTGGTTCCTTAACTTGCTACAGCCTTGAGTGGTTTCATAATCCATTACTGTTTTGTATCAACAGCCTAAATTATTAATATTAATTACTGCAACTGGTATGGTCACGTAATTTTCATTCACTTATGTTCAGGTTATTTCCATGTTTCATTTTGTGAATAAGATGCTTTTGCTTCAGAAGCACTTAGCAAGTTGGTTACTTATTACTTGCATGTTTAGCATTTGAAAGATTCCCTACTCAGTAGGTGCATCCCCGTGTGCATTAATGTGTTGTTGCTACTGTACATTAAGTTTAGTACCTTAATATGAGGTACTATGAGGTATTATCTAAATATACAGTAGCCAGTGTGACTGAGCAGTAGCAAAGACATACAGTCTTTTTGTGACACTTAATGTCACACTTAATGCGCAGTAGACTAATTCTAAGTTTAGGGTTTCATTTCCATTTTGCTTCATGGGCATGCCACTTAAATTCTGTCGCTTAGTTCTCTGCATATAGAAACACAGATGGGGTGTGTCCAGATGAGTGTACATGTGTATTTCTCCAAGACAAATATCAGTGGCACATATTTCTGCTGCTGCTACTTGTTCCCAGAGAACACCCCTGTATGTTTGCTCTGGTGTGAGGCAAGTTGCCAGGGGTAGGATAGGGGAGGATGGAGCCAGCACCTGAGCTGGCCCCAGCAGCCTTAACTGGAGTCCCGGAGGACTCTTGCAGCTGCAGCTGCAGTAATCCAGGAGTGCCAAGCCTGGCCAGCAGCCGGAAGGTGGTTCTGGCTGGCCATGCTCTGGTTTTGGGCAGCGCATGCTGCCACCACATGGGCCACTCTGCTTTTTTCTGGTGCAGTTTATTTCAACACCAGGATCTACTAGTGTCAAATAAACCTGCCATGCTGCAAATTATGGCAGCACAGTGAATGCATGGATGTGTAGTACATGCAGCTTGTGGGACTGCTGATGGGTTTGCGGTACTGCAAACTGCATGTGCATGTTAGTGGGGACATACCCACAGGGTTCATACAGACACTTAGTGCAGTTAGGAGGAGGTTATATTGAGTGAAAAATGGCTGATGTAAGGTCTTTGGGGCGGGGGGGAAAGAAGTGGCTTGGGAAGATAGCGAGGGAAGCAGGCTCTGGGAGGTGGAGTCAGGGGGATTAAGGGGCCAGGCAAAATCCACAGAGGGGGAGGGGGGTAGGAAAGGATCACAGGGGTGGGGAGGTCCACAGGAGGGATAAGGAAGGGCAAGTAGCATCCATGGGGGGTTGGGGGACAGGTGAGGTCTACGGAAAGGGATGGAGTCTAGCAGGGTCTGTGGGGGGAGGGGAGTGGTGAGGTAGGGGAGGTCTGAGTGGGGGCTTATTCTCTCCCCTAACCTCTGGGATAAGGGACTATTTTTAGCCCCAAGACCTCCCCAATCCCCAGACAAACAACCCCTATGGTGAACCACTCCCCCCCCCATTCCCCCAGTGCCAAGTGAGGAGGGAAAGAAAAGTGCAGAGAAAGAGAGAGAGGGACAGGTGGCCCTTCCCACAATGAGTGGCAGTGGCTGGCTGGTGTTGGGCATCAGGAAAAAGCAGGACTTGGCAGCTGGCTCACTCACTGCTGCTGCTGGGACCCTTCTGGCTGGGGCTAACCCCCCACCCCCTCATGGCAGGGGCGGGGTTTTCGGGCTGGGGCTCCCCAGCCACTCATCATGGGCAGGGCTGTGTTTCCCTGTCTCCCTTCCTCTACCATTCTCCTCCACTCCCAAACTCCCCTGCACCTATAGCATATCCCACAGCTTACACCAGCTCCTGGCTCCTGCACCAGAAGCAGCATTGGGCAAGTGCTGGCAGGCAGCCACCATGTTCCCACTGAGGATCAGGGTGTCCGCCCAGGTCTGCAGGTGATGCTGATGCATCAGTGCATCAGCTGTGGTTCCAGGCAGTGGCCCTAATCAGGGCGCATCCACTGCTGCTTCTGGCATGCAGGTGGCATGCAGGATAGGAACTGGAGTAAAACTGCAGATGGTGCTGGGACGTGCCCACCCACCCAGCATTATGTAGGAGACAGAGCCACCAGCTCCCTGCAGGACAGATCCTATGCCTTTGAGGTCGCTGACCCATGGACCAGATACAAACAGCTGGCAGGCTGGATGTGGCTCCTGGGCTGTATTTTGCCCACTCGTGGGATAGCTGCACCCTCTCAGATGGTATTCCAGCTCTCTGATCTAGTCCACACAGAGGACTTGTAACCCTCAGAAAACCTGATGTAGTTACTTATTCCTTCCATCAACAGAGGCAAGGTAAGGAAAGACCAGGTGCAGCTGAGTTCAACTCCAATAAAAAGGATGAGTTAACTTAATGAAAAACAGTAAATAAGAACTGCATTTTCCATTCAAAGTGAGAGCTCCTACTCCACTGATGTTACTTTCTATGATGGTAGTCCTTTACTACACCCAAATCGTTAGCCCTTAAATAACAGGCTATATGAGAACAAAGATGGCAACTGTGCTCAGTATTGTTTCCCTTAAAGCTGAGTTTGTCATTTGATCTCCAAATAGCACATTGTTATAACACCACATAAAGAGGCAGAACATAAATGTAATGTATAGAGGAAAAAAGTAATGCTTCTTTCAAAATTATTACTAAGAAACATATCCCTTCCAAGGCTTATAGTTGTAATGCTGTTAAGCCATATAAGTATTACAAGACATTGTTAAAGAGATACTTTTTCAAGTTCAGTTTAGGACACCTAGATTTTATATGAATGCAAATTATATTTGGTTAAGTATGCAATTATATAAATATCCCAGACAAATCACTTCCTCAATCATATGTACATAGGCTTCTGTTGAAAATTTATTGAAAAATAGTCCTCCAGCATGATGAATTGAATGCCAAGTTTAGCTGAAGAAGGCTCTTACAGGAGTATTTATGGGACTACTGTTGTGGAAGGTAAATAAAATCCAATTCTATAGCTACATTTTAAATTAAGTAAATATGATACAGGTCGATTTGTCTTTCATTGACTTACAAGGGCAGTTCTTAATGTACCATCTGACGTTCTTCTGGCCTTTAATTTTTTCAGTGTTTCTAAAGTATGCTATGACTACAGTGTTAGTACAAGTCATTACAGATTAAATTTTTTAAGCTGTACTAAGTAAATATAAATAATAGCATCAGTGCTCCTGGCTCCCATGGATAACTTGCTAAATGTATTCCTACTGTTCTGAATTATCTCTTAGTTTGCCAACACTGACTGATCTTACTTTCAGAGAAAAGTTTTCATTCTCTAGTATCATTTTACTTCTACTAGGGATCTTTATTTTGGGACAAAGTCTGCTGATGTTTCCATCTATGAATTCCCTCCCATTATCCCATGAACTCAACAGAATTTGTATACAATTGGGCCCATGTAGTCTATTGGGCCCACAGGCCACCTATAGATGTTACATTTTTTCTAGATTTAATCTGGACTACAACTGTCACAATATACACGTGGATGTCTGTAGTCTGAATTAAAATTGGCTCCAGTCCGAGCTAACTAATCCTGATTGAAGGAGGATGAAAGTTAATGCAGAGTAAGGCAGTCTGAATTAAGCATTTAAACTGTATTAATTAACATGTATATAAGGAATTGCTTTTTGAAAGAAAA
Source organism: Alligator sinensis (assembly GCF_000455745.1). Lineage (NCBI taxonomy): Eukaryota > Metazoa > Chordata > Crocodylia > Alligatoridae > Alligator > Alligator sinensis. The sequence goes on from NW_005842603.1 coordinate 250,016, forward strand.
AAGAAAAACAGTCATTAGGAACTCAGATAAGCATTGCAAAAGTCATGCCCTTAAGGGAAACTCAATTGAGTTTTTGCAACACAACAGAGAATATTGGGCACAGAGTAACATCTTTACAAAGTAAAACATGCCAACACCACCTCACCCTGACTGAGCATCAGGTCAATTGTACAGCATTTTAGATAACTGCAACAATGTAGAAGTGCTTAAACAGGCTTATTGTCACCTCCTAATTATTTCCACCCGCATAAGCTCATGCACAGGGGCTGCAAATTGGGTCTGTTAAGGAGCTGTCAATGATCATCTATTAACCCTTAATTTGAATTGAAATTTGATTCAAACTCTGTGAACAGAATCGCTTAACACAGTTTAGAAAATGCTGAGCACATCTACAAATGTCCATAGTGTTCAAAGGAGAGCAAACTAGGGAGAGATACTCAGCCTTACCATCAGCACAACCCTACATAGAAGCCAAAAAAATGATGCACCTGGTCAAGTGTGAGGCTTTACAGATAATACTAATTACATATTTACACGTTTCACAAATAAGGTCAGGTGTCAGATGAACAGCAAGAATAGGGGAAGAGATAGTCAGATTATAGAATGGAAGAAGGCATAGGTTAGAAGTTAATTTCAAGAAGCTCAATATTTTTAAATCAGCAAGGCCATATGAAATGCACTCTAGTATGTGCAAATAAATGGTTGAGTTAACTGCAAAGCCACTTGCTATTCTCCTTGAAAATTCATGGAATTTGGATGAGGGCATGAAAGACTGGAAAATATCCAAGGAATTGTAGACCACTCAGTCTACTCTTGCTACCTGAAAATATTAAGGAGCATATTTTAAGGGAATTTTTTTCCTAAGCAAATAGAGGAGAACAAAGTGAATAGAAACAGCTGACATGGATTCATCAAGAGCAAGTGATGCTTGACCAACTTGATTTCCCTTTCCAACAAGGAGACAGACTTTGTGGATAGGTGGAGAGAAAGGGATGTGACAAAAGCCAACTTTAGAAATGATTTTAACATTGTATCCAACACATTATTAATAAGGCAAAAAAGGGGGTTTGGAATATTAAGAAGTGAAAAAATGTGAGATCAAATAAGTAGTAATTTAACTCAGTTTACTTCCATTCTTTAAGGGTTTTTTTTCTCTCTCTCCCTCTTCTACCTCTCCCTGCACCCCTAGTTTTGTACTGCTTTCTTCAGCATATAAACAAACACAAGAATCTAATCTAAGTTTAAACTGAAAGAACCATGCTGTGTGCAGATTTACCTAATTAAAATTTTAAACATAGCTACCCTATGATCTGTAAAGCAATTCCCAATCAATGAAGTGTGCTAATTGCACCAAATGCCTTTATAAAGGAAGATTTAATTGCAATGTATTTAGTTCCCCATTGGCTAATACATTCTCCCCAAAATAGAACAAAATTCATGGCTAGGATACTTTGATTATAAAGGGGAAAAATGTGATGTGATGCAGGCTGATGTTTGTGAGCTTTATGCTTCTCTCTGGCTAGGAATCCAAAAGACCTTTGATTATTACAGAAAGAAGCTTATTTGGCATATTTTCCTTGCTGTAGCTAAGAAAATGTAAATGGTTCCAGGATAAATCAGAGTTCAGAAGGAAGATAATAAGGAAAAAGAGAGTCTGGGCTAAAAAATCTTGTATTCAAGGTCATTAAAATATATTAATAGTGGAGAATTTATCATCATTACAATCATTATCATCATCATTATTTGGTACAGATAAGGAAACTTGTCTGTATAAATAATAAAAGTAAAGACCTCCAAAAAGCCAGTTGTTTAATTATTTATGGATGCACTAGTTTTAGAAATTAAAACTAAATTAACACATAACATGGTCTAATTTTTATTACATACTGTAACAAAATATACTACAGTCTCAATTTTATTTCTAGGTACATAGATATAAATAAGGAGTAGTAATATTGATCTAAGTGATATTATCATGGATGACAGTAGGACAAATTAAAATGTTGTACCTTTATTTCTCTTTTCCCTCTGATGGTCTACTAGCACCTGGCTACTAGGTGCCTTAATACTGACCAAGAAACAGACTCTATGGTGCCTTTCTCTCCCTCTACTCTTTAACTATGAATATTTTCAAATCTCATCTCCCTGTTCCTCTTATGTTTTTTTCTTGTCTATTTATTTAACTTTGCAAGTGATTTTTTTTTTGTTTTTTGTTTTTTGGTGGGGGGAGAAATATACCACGAAAAAGTGAAAGCTTCATGAAATCTTTTAAGACTTCCATGCTATTGTCTAAATTTAATGGAGGGGGAATTATGAAGGGGAAATATTTAGATTTGCTGAAACTAATGCAACTATTTGATTTAGGCCATTGGGATTTGGAAGAAGTTTCAGGTATTAGGATGCCTGGAGACTGCTTCTGATCTAGGCACCTATGATCCCTAAAACCCAAATTGGGCTTCTGAAAAGATAGGGTCATAGAATTTCATGGTATACAATTGCTGTCTTACCTGTTAAATACAAAACCAACCCCCTACCCATGTAGTGATATAAGTTATAATTTAGAGATCAATGTGTAGCAGCTGGAGTACTGCATCCAGTTCTGGGTGCCACACTTCAAGAAGGATGTGGATAAGCTTGAGAGAGTCCAGAGAAGGGCCGCTGGTATGATTAGAGGCCTGAAGAGCAAGCCATATGAGGAAAGGCTGACAGATATGGGACTGTTCAGCCTAGAAAAGAGATAATTTCAGGGGGATTTGGTAGCAGCTTACAAATATATCAGTGGAAAGCATCAGGGGCTAGGCAAATGACTATTCACCAAAGTGCCCAAGGGGAAAACCAGAAGCAAGTCATAAACTCTGAGAAGAAAGTTTCAGACTAGATATAAGGAAAAAAACTTCTTCACAGTTCATGTGACCAGACGCTGAAATAGACTTCCAGTGGGGATAGTGTAGGCACCTACCCTGGAGTTCTTCAAAAGGAAACTGGATGCACACCTTGATGGGGTTATTTGACCTCAGCAGTCTTTCCTGCCCAGAACGGGGTGGGGAAGGGGGGGTTGGACCCAATGATCTCACAAGGTCCCTTCCAGCCCAAAGCTTCTGTGAATCTGTGTGAATTTGTATAGAAACATAGCTGCCAAACATGCAAGTCAAGTGAAACCTGGTCTATCAAGACTTGGAGGGAAATCTTCCCACAAATCAGAAACTATATGTGAAGGGAAAGTGATAACTCCTGAAAAACACAAAAAACTTATAAAAAGTGCTTCAGAAAAGGGGAAATAGGCAGGTAAGTGGTTAAGATTCACTTCAGACTGATATGCTAGTAACTTTTCCTTTGTAGATGGGTGTTAACTGATTTTTGTGTTGATTTAGTTTTGTAGTTATTGTTCAGAGGAAAGATGGAGCAATGGAAGCTGTAATTTACAGAGGCTCCCTAGCAGGAGACTCAGGGAGCTGGCCTCTCAGGGAGCAGCTAATTAGTAGTCAGATCCAAACAAAGGACCTGCAGAGGCTTCTGTGCAGCCCCACACAAAATGTATTTTTTAGTTCTTGTCATTTATGTATACCTGTGTGCACTGAACCCAGTGCTCACTACAGCCCCTAGGCCCCCAAAAAGACATAAGATGGCAAGTTAGGTGCATTCTATGTAAATGATTGCAAGGTAGGAAAGAAAAGCCCGTACAGAATAAAAAACAAGAAAGATATAAAAAAAATACCAAAACTTCCCAGGTGGGTAGGAAAATTTGTCATATTACTCATTTACACATATCTTGGGGCAGAAGAAATGCACACCATTTATGGAGCAACCTCGACATACTTTGTCTTCAAAATTATACATTTCTACTTGGAAATGCGTACTCATGTGGTCACAAAGTCATTGGGAACAGCCATTGCTGGCAAAATCTTGGTCCAGCGAGTAACATTATTGATCCACAGTGCAGTCACTTACAGTATATAAACCCTTATCCATTACACACTCACAGGCACTCTCACAACCCTTCTGTTCACTAATTTCTAAGCAGTTTTAAAAAGATGGATTTGGTACCTAGCTTTTTAACCACAGCCTAGACCTGCCACCTTGAAGCATGAAACTTTCCCCCCTTAAGAGCACTCTGGAGACATAAGCTATTTCCATTAATTTCAAAGTCTTGCAGTTGTGGCCAGTATTGTATGCCAACTGGGGCAATATGTGTGCTTACACAAAGGATTCTAAGGAGATAGATAACCATCCTTCTCTATTCATTTATGGTCCCAGTTTGTGCACGGTTGTTTTGTAGGTAGCTCAGATTTATAGAACCTATTCCCATTCTTGTTAATCTGAGATACCTACACCAATGGAAAGACAAACATTTCATGGCTCAAGTTATTTAAACAATGAAAAACTAGCTATTTCCAAACTATTTATAGCAATAGGTTGAATAAATTGCAGTTTATTCATTTACTTTGTTCAGACAAGTTTAGCAATTGTCTATTATGTGTTTTACTGATTACATTATATTTTAACTGCTAGAGGAAAGCTAGAAAGTATTGTTAGGCACGGATTGTATGCACATACCCTTTAAAAATGAAAATTCTCAATTTCTAATGTGTAAATGTTTCTCTAGAAGCTTTTTATGAATCCTTCCATCTTGCCCTTTTAGCCCTTAAGGGAAGATTGCGTGGATACTTTTTTTCCCTTCTACATTTATCACATATAGGGCACAGCTACAGTGAAGCTATGTCATTATAGTGACACACTATAGTGACGTAGCATCCATGAGTGTCTACACGTGACCAGCAGCTACTTCACTATAGCGGCACGGTCCCCCATTATAGCGTGCTGCTATGGCAAAGTAGCTGCTAAAAATAACACTGTGCTGCTCATACAGCACAATATGGGCAGCACAACATCATGATAAGGTAACGTGTAGATGCACCCATACAGTCCATTTTTACTCTGCCCTGTTTTTGAAAATTATTGTTTGTTCAAGCACTTTTTCAAAGATTAATGTCAACTTCTCAATATACTTAAACTCCTACAAGGATACTTGATATACTGGTGTAATCAATAATTTATTTAATTTCTACCTTCAAATGACTTTGCATTTTAGGTAATGATAATTTTCTATGATTCTGAGATTCAATTTAAGGTTGGAAGGAACCTCAGGAAGTCATCTAGTCCAACCCCCACAGGGGGTATATATATGGGGACACATATATATATATATATGTCATTGTGTGCATATGTGCATGAATTAGTAATTCATATGGAGTGTGTGTATATGTATGGAGTGTGTGCATATTGATAACTGATTGTTGTCTAATTTTTGGTGTATAGCGTGTATGTGCTTGAACTGGTGATAGGTATGCATGTGCCTAGGCTTGTTTGGATGTGTATGTGCCTGAGTTGGTAGTGTGCGTGTGTGTGTGCACCTAATTGATTTGTGTTTGTATATGTGCAATTGTGTCACACCCTCCTGTCTAACAGTGCAATATTGAGATCATGAGAGCTGGCCTGATCCCACAGAGCAACATTTTAAAGGTATCCAGTAATGGCATCCCAAGCATGGTCATACTACAGGTTTTGATTATGAGGTTCTCCATTATTCACAGCTTATGTACATTTCAGATCTAAAATTATTACGCTTCATGTACAATTCATGCTCTTAGGAGATACACACAGAAATCATATGGGATGAGAAAATTTGCTAGGTTAAAGCCAAACTTTTACAGGTATTTGAAAATATTTTATGCATCTACTGAAGTCTGAACTACAGTGCATTTTTAAATTACTTAAAATGGCATCAAGAAAGAAAAACATTTCCGTCTTACTCCTTTTAAGTTCCCTGAAACAGCCTACTGCTTGATGCTTCCACCTAAGAGCATTCTTTTAACTTTCATCTCCTCATTGGCACAGTAGTGCAAAATTGTTTGATTTCCTTTACACAGAAAACAAACTTTCAAAGGAACAAGTTACCTTGTGCCAAAATTATACTATTTTACTGCCAATGTTGTGTTTTCAATTCTGGATCCAGTTTCTGCTTACCCAGCTGTTAATATTCCTTGACTGCAAAAGGAATTCCAACTTTTTCTGTTTTGGCAGTCCATCCTCCTGTACTGGCCTTACTTCTGTTGTGCTCACTGTACATGAGATAACAAACTGTACTCGTGCTGGCTTTGCTAATGGCCATACAGTTCTGCTGCTAGCTTTAACAAATAGAACACAAATCATAAACTGGCAGAAAGAACACTTCAAGTAAAAGTGCACAGTGCTTAAAGGGAGAATGAAAATATTAAAATCAGCCATCATATCACCAATCAATCATTATGCAGCACTCACAGTAGTGTTTATTCTATATGCACTATAGCTTTGAAATGCAAAAAAGTGACAGATTCCTCAATCTCATTCTAAGAAATGTCTGTACACCTTTTTTATTGGAGTTGACAGTTGTTGACTAGTACCAGATAGTGTGCATGTAAAATCAGGATATGAAAATATTCCTCTGTGAACAATGCCCTGGAAAATTGCATCTAAAACCCCATCACATGGCCGGAAGGAGGTTGGGCTTGGGGATTTAAGCCCAGTCTCAGACCATGCAGGGGGCAGCCCCTGTATGCAGCGGGGAAAGGAACTCCTGGGAGAGAGGGGTGGTTGGAGATGGAACAGCAGGCACCCAAGCCACCTAGGGTAGCTTGGGATGAGATGGTTCTGATGAAGGTAGAACCTATGGGCAGCAATTACCATGAGATAGGGAAACTATTGTTTTGTGAAGCAGCTGGCTTGTATTTTTGTTCCATTTTGAATTTGAGAATGGAGGACTGGGTTGTGGCTACAAGGGCAAAGGAAGCCATAAGAAGGGGTGCCTGGGTGGCAGTCCCTTGCTATACATGCCAGAAGTTAGCCCCAATCCAGAGTGACTGATCCGGGCATGGTGAGACTGGCATCCCAGGAGGGGCTGAGGTCTTAAACAGTGAGTGGATTGAGGCTGAAGGTGCCACCAGAGAAAAAAGGAGCTTTATCTAACGGAACATGTAACCATGAAGACAGAAGCAAAAGTTTAGTTGTGGGTGGGAGTGGTAAGGCTTTTCATCAAAGAGTGCCTGGTTACAATAAAAGGAAGCTCTGCTAACTATTTAAACAAAGCTGCAAATAATTATTCTTGTTCCTTGGGATGACAGGCAAAAAGGGAATTGATCTAACTTGTAATAAAGGCAAGAAAGTGTGTGAAATGTCCATGTTGTCAAGTATTGAAAGCAAAGTGAAATAGATTCCAAATTAATTGAGATAGATGACAGAATTGTATCTTAATAGTCTGGAAATTGCTCCTGAAAAAAAATAGGATTGGAGAAATTAAGACAGGTATACTTAAACAAGCAGTTGGCAGATTTGTAGAGAAAATCTGAAAACAAGATTAAAATAGAAATAAGAGCCCTGGGAGTATTTGAGGCAAAAGCTACAGAGGACTGTAAATCTCGTGAAAAGTAATCTCTAATCTACTTGATCCAGATTCAAAGTGGCTGAGGTGTTGCCAAAGCTCAGAGAAATAAGTAAAGACAGTCCCCAATAATAATATAATCTCAATAATAACAGATGTAAGTGATAGAAACAGAATTTAAAAAGGAGCCTGTAATAAAAGGAAAATACTTTGTGACCACATCTTACTACTTTTCCTGCTATCAAGTAGCAGTGAAAGAAATAATTTATTATCTAAAAGAAATATGTACAATAGATTACTCCCACTAAAATTCAAATGAAACTCTTTTATTCTGGACTGGGGTTTCAGCTATGTGCTTGCGTAATTGCATAAGATACTGTATTGTAAGATACTGGATGCATCTACATGAGACATGTACTGCCCAGATGACAAATTAGCTGTGCAGTGATCTCAGCATCTACACATGTGCCCCTATTCGGGTGCACAAAACTAATAAACTCCACAGCAGGGAAATACCTGTAAGTAAGCCTAAATACAAGTACTACCCTGCTGCAGAATTTTGTTCGTGTGCAGCAGCACATGTGTACACAGTGATGACCAACTTGCTGGGGCATGAGGGTGCTTCAGTGCCGGGGCTGCCTTCCGGCTAACCCCACACTGAAGCATTCTTCTGCCCCAGTCAGCCCCTCTGCAACACACTGAGCCCACTTGGAGCTGACCCCTGGGGCTACCTGCCAGCCAGGGCTGCTCTGATGAGACTCCAAGTGTTGCGCATGACTAAAATTCAGAGCTGGTTACTTCGGAGTTAAGTCTTCCCGGGTGCACCTTCAAATGACACACCCAGAAGCCAAAAAACTCCAGAGCAATAAGCTCTAGAGTTTATTCATGTGCACTAATTGCATGTGTAGATGTGTCTGCTGGCTGGCTAGTAGTACTATTCCCAATCCCAGCTATAAATGCCTTTCACTTGATGAAAGCTTTTCCAGCTGATACACTATTTCTTTTCTCCTTATTCTTGTCTCTTTCTGTTTTAAGAGTTACATAGTATTGGGATTTAGCATAGTGTTTTTAGCCCCAAATAAGCTTTGCTTGTTTAATTTGTAGTTTACCTGTTATTATGTGCCAGATACCACTGTTACTATTAAGACAGACCTTGTCTGAATTCTCATCTGTGTAAAAGAAATAGTATTTGAGAATAAATACCATATATACAGTTTCAATTGTTTTGGGGGGTTTTTTGTAAGCAGACTTCCTCTTAGTAAGATTTAAAACAATTTGTCTCTATCAAGGTGGAAATTTCAAAATAACTTTTCTTTTCTTTTTTTCTTGACCTGTCACCCAGATTCTGTGTATAAATGTAAAGATACCAAACGTTCTTGTTTGCAAGACATAGATGAGCTCTGGTCATAAGTTCTCCAGCTTATTTTCAATTTTGAAGATGGACAGTCATTGATAATTGGCCCTTGTGGTATGCAAACTCTGAATAGATATATTTATACTGATGGGTTAAGTACTAGCTAACAGAAAGAAAAGAGATGGTTGAGTGGGGGACATGGTAAAGGTTTACAAAATACTAAAAGATGAGGACAAAGTAAATAGGGATTTATTATTTACTCTGGGTATGTTTACATGTACAATTACTGTTATTTAGGCTTACTGCACAGTAAGCAAGCCCTGAAAACACATCTACATGTGCACCCTGTTGGGAGCAAATTTGTTCCTTATGGCCATATCCAGTCGAATGCAGACATGTGGTAGGTGGTGCTACAGACACATCTGCAGCACCACATATCACACATTCAGCTGTTCTCCATACTGCAAGGGAGCCGCACAGAGTGTCAGGGGGGCTGATTTAGATTATATTGTTATGCCAGATTTTCTGTTGTCATAAATTGTCACAGTTCCATCAATTTAAATAAGTGCAGTCTACACAGGTTGATTCTGTTCCTTCCCATGAACATGAGTCATACATTCAAAAGTTAAAGTTTTTATCTCCCTTCAACTTAACAGCACAGCATATAATTGCTTACATAAAGGCACACTCATCTCTTCCTTATTCTTTCTACTGTACAAGTACCATTGAATGCTTGCATAAACATTGGGTCACACACTATCACAGTACAAAAATGCTTAAGAAAGGTTGCTGCCTGTATGCTAACTCAGTTACTAATGTTAATAACTTTAAAATTTAATTTCTGTGCATTTCATGCCCTATACTAACCCTTTGACTCTTCTCCCTTTATTAGATGTTCTGTAATGTCAAATAATTCTGAAACAACATCCTGAGGATGCAGCCATTGTTAAATATTTACAATGTTATCATTCAATGCTATGTACAGATGCAAGCTGAAGTCCTTTTGAAGTTAATGGTAAACTTTCAGTTGACTCACTGGGGCCCAGATTTCTTATTTTTTTAATGTTGACTCACTGGGGCCCAAAAATTAAGGCAAGAAAAATCTACTACATCATCTAGTCTGACATTGTCTCTATCACTTCATGAACAGATTGCACTAGGCAAAGTGTCCCTTGCAAATCAACAAAAGTAATTCTTCCACTCATTTCTGCACCAGTGAGGCCTCACCTGGAGTACTGTGTCCAATTTTGAGCACCACACTTGAAGAAGGATATGGACAGTTTGGAAACAGTCCAGCACAGAGCAACAAGAATGATTAGGGGCCTGAGTGGAAAGAGGTAGGAGGATAGACTGAAAGAGCTATGGTTATTTAGTCTACAAATGAGAAAATTGAGGGAGGCAGTGTTACCAGATTTGCCCATTACTTTGATGTGTGCTCATTTATTGGGGCTATATTTCTAGGGTCTTGGTAATTCTGTCAATGTGCTGCTTGTTTTTCTATATGGAGCTGTATATCTCCCTTCTGCAAGTCCTCACCCCCAATGGAGCTATCTTGCTGGACTCATTTTCAATGGGGCTGGGTTCCTCCAGTCACCAAATCAGTCATACACACAAACACACACAAATTAACGTGACATGCCTGACCCAGACGGGTTGATCAGCATGGACAGGCTGACACCCTCATATGCCAAGAATCAGTTCATCAGAGCAACAATAAACTGCAGTCAGACACAAGCACACAGGTAAACAGAATCCCTCTGAATCCAGCTGGGTGTCCAGCTGACACCCTCATGGGCCAGCATTCAGTTCATTAGAGCACATCTGAGTCAAACTGGGTCAATCAGCCTGTACAAGCTGATCTCCTTATGTGTTTCAAACTCAGCATGTCCCAATCTTTGGCTCTTGATGAGCAGACCCCACAGTATTTTGGGGCTTCACAGGGATCTTTAGCTTAAGTAAAAGAAGTGTTGCTGCAGAGCACGTGAGGAAGGAGGAGTAGAGAAGGAAAAATATACCCAGTTACTACCAGTTTGACTATAAAAGTTATTTATAGCTAAGCATATGAAACATATAATGGTACTAGTAGTAATAGACATGCAAA
>NW_005842603.1:261262-290389 GCF_000455745.1 Alligator sinensis
TTCTTCAGAAACAATAGATAGCTTGCAGCATCAGGATTTTTTATTTTTACTTGTTGTGCACAAGCCTCAGCTTAGCATGACTTTTCCAGATCTTACTATAGTCTTTTAACAGACTTAAGGCAATTATTGGAGTGTTTATAACCTTTGAGCAGGAGGACTTCCACCAGTCGTTCTGGGAAAAGCATGACAACACCTGTGATTAGGGCTCCAATGGGCTGGACGCTGTGATGAACCCTTTACCATTATTCAAATGTTGCCCATACCCCCTCTGACTTGGTCTCTTGCCTCAGCATTCCCTAACCTGGCAACTGAGTTTTAGTCAATCAAGTTTAAATAGGCCTCCCATAGTGGGACCGGGGAATGTACGGCCCGAGGTGCCTTTTAAACTTAGAGGTGTGTGTGTGTCTGGGGGGAAAAGTCCTTTGTAAATCCAGATTAGAACTGGTCTGATAAATGCTGAGGTGGGTGTGTGTGAACATGGGTTGATTAGCATTTGGAGCACAGATTCCCCATCATGCAGTGCTCTCCTGCTTCTCTGCTCCCAGAATTCACTGCAGTCTCTGCTTCAGGCTTTCTGTTCTCCATCTCTCATGTAAATGAATGGTCATCTGGTTCCATCTTGGATGCAAATGAGACCTGGGGCAGTTGTTTCACTCTTGTCACCCCTATCTGGAGAGTTTTAGGTGCGTCTCTCACTGCATCTTAATCAGTTTCATTTATGTGGTGGGCGGGGGATGAGTCCTTTGTGAGTCAGACAGGCTGAATCCTGTGCCAAGGTTCCCCAAGAACAGAGCTGAGACATAACAGCACAGAGGGGAAAAGATTTGAAAACAGTCTTCAAATATCTGAAGGGCAACTACAGAGAGGAGAGAGATGAGCTTTTTGCTGTGATTGTAGGGTGCAAGACTAGGAGCAATAGCATCAAGCTGCATCAGGGGAAATTGAGGTTGGAGATTAGAAGGAACTTTCTGACAATGAGGGTGATCAAGCAATGGAACAGGCTACATAGAAAAATTGTGGATTCTCCACCCTTAGAAGTTTTCAAGAACAGGTTGACAAACACTTGGCTGGGATAGTTTAAAATTGGGGATCCTCTGAACTTGAGCAAGTGGCTGGACTTGATGACCTTGAGAGGTCCCTTCCAGTTATATTTTCCTATAATTCTATGATCATGGATAGGTAAATCCTATCTAGATACTCTATACCAGGCCCAAAACCTTAGTTAGACCAAATATTGTACTCCTCCAAAAATTAGAATTTGCATTTGAAACGGGGCCCCTGCCCCATTATTAAGAGAGGGCAAGAGCCCAGGGCCTATTGGCTAGCCTAGCCCCTTGAACAACTTAAATGGGAAAAGGGGACCTTATATAAGATAGCTGTCCACCCCAGGTATAAGCTGTGATTGGCAGGTCTGGGGTGGAAGTGGAGGGTCAAGTGACCCAGGGAGAGGCTCAAAAGCTCAGGGATTGGCCCAGAAGGGACAGTCCAGTCATAGGAGCCACAGGAGGTAGAGCTGGAGCCAGTCTGGACTGCCTGAAAGAAAGAATTGTGTGCCACAGAAGGGCAGAAGAGACCCTACACTGCAAATGGCATGAGATAAATACTTTGAATCTTTTTCATTTGTGCTACTGCTGGGTGAGATTAACCCCAGCAAGGGAACTTGTGTTTGGAAAGCCTTATGTTTGGGAGCAGGTGCTCATACTTTGACTTACATTTGAACCAGAGGACTGAAGTGGCTGTAAGAGGCAGATTGGAGGCCACTGGGAAGTGGCAGGGGCACCCAGCTCAGAGCACTCCTGGCCTCCAGAACTATGCAGTGTGGAGTACAGGCAAGAGTCCACATAAGTTCAGGGGGAAGACTATGATATGGCAGAGGACTGCATATCTGATAGCAAAGACTGGGGAGCATAACCCTTATGCCCACAAAGGGTGTGCTTAGGGATAAAGTGGCCCAGAGTCCACAAGGGGCTACAGTTGGTTCCTGAGGACCCAGGCAAGTTAGAAGTGATCTGGAACCAGGAAAGGCTGGTTTGAGACACCTACCCCTAAACCCAAATCTGCCTTCTGGGGGTGGTCTCCCTACAAACCTATAACACCGAGTCATGGAAGGTGAGATAACCATATGGGGGAAGGACCCACAGAGACTAGAAGTGAGTGCAAGGAGGTCAGAGCCTGCTGGCGAGCCAGGCTGGGAACCCTGGCATGCCAATATGGAACATTCAGGTTATAGCATCGTAAGCAGAGAGCAGGTAAGACCAAGAGGTCACAAATTCCTGGAAGACCTCAATAACACGAAGTTGATTGGTACAGATAAGTCCAGTTGATTCAGAAAGTAAACTGTGCATATGCTGGAAGAGAAAGAGAAAACTTCCCACCATCTGAAACAAATTGCCTCAGGGAAAATGCCTTCTCTGCCTTAGAGCTGATGATCAATATTGCCCTGAGTTTATGAGCAAAGCATACTAGCTGAGTAGATATCACTTCTGAGAATAGGCACTATAAACATCCTGTTCCCTGGCTTTGAAAAAGTCTAACACATGCAAAGAGCTCAACAAATTATACATTCGTTTAAAAATCCCTTTTTAATCCATCGAGGCAATCAATTAGAGGCTGAGAAATGGGTTATTTTTACTGTCTTGGTGCAAAACAGTAAATGCAGTGGGCAGAATAAGGGCAATGCAGACAACCCCACTTTCCCAAGAAGAAAGTGGAAAGGGAGGAACAGTGGGACTAGATCCACAGATTCCAAAAGCCAAATTGGATTTGTCACCATCCACCTACTGTGCCTCCCAGATCTGCTAGATACAAACCAAAAACCTTTCATTTTAAGGATGCAGTTTATGCTATTGCATGCAAGCTCATGCTATTTAACACAAAGTTATCTTTTTTATTTGAATATGCTTCGTTACATATCCTGAAAGTCATAAGTTTTGAAATTAATGCCAAGTTTGATTTTCTTTGGACAGCTTGGGAATATTTGTCCTTCTAGTCTTCATTAGTCTAGCAAGAAAATAAACAACATTTAGTTTTGCCTGGAAAAATAGTCTTTCTTTTTGAACAAGTTAGCTCCCTTCCAATGTACATTTTAATCACTTTCAGCCTGCATTAATGTATGTTTACATCTCCAAAATAAGTTTTTAGAAATATATAAATAGTGCCTCAAAATGGATATTTTTTCAAGTTTTTGTATATTGCAATTCACTCAATTTTCATTTCCCACCTTATAATTTAAAATAAAATAGTTATTTAATAGCTACTGTTTCCCCAGAAGCAGCTTTTCATAACACTTCTTTTCTAAGTCAAGGTGGGGTGAGAAATTCTTATTTTCCACTCAGAAAATCCATTCAACATCATCTTACAAGTTATAGGAAACCAGAAAAAGATAGCACACAAACTTAGCAAACTGAAAAGCTGTAATTAGGAAAGTTCTTACTTAAGGAAGTATTGGAGGAAGTGCCATGAGGTAAGCAAACAAACAAGTTAACTACAGCAAGTGACTTATACAACAATTGACTATATTTGGATATACCATTAAAACACTAAAACTCAGTAAAATTATTAACTATGGTCAATCTAGTAAAGATCTAACTTCAAATGATCTACCTGCATATGTTTTTGGGTTTTTTTTCCTTTGGAATCTAGTTGCCCATCAGGATTTATCTCCAGATATGTAAAAGAAAAAAAAAAGTTATTTGCCAAATGCAGGTTGATGGCTTCCTAAGGCAATAAAGGAATCAAGCAGGGTCTAGACTTTGTGATGTTGGCAGGCCGGTACACCAAGAGCTACAATGTATCTTTGCATTACAGATGCATTGCTAAGTGAACCAGTTCTCTTTTCTGACCTCTCTCCCACAGACCAAAACCAGCATTTTTCTGTGAATAAGGCCCACCAATGTAACCAAGTGGTACTTTATATCCTCAAGTGACATGGGGCCATCGTGAGCTTTAATTGCTGCCTTATGCTAAGCTTCTGAAGAGGAGGGGTCCTTAATCAGTTTCTCTAATTGTATCACTCATATCCTGTTCCACTGAACATATTTTACTATAGAATACCATTAAAGTTGGCTATGTATAAAAGAAAATTCTCATCTAGAAAGATAATTCCAAGTGTCAGATTACAAATGGAGGAGGATGGAGTATAGATAGACTATACAAATTATTTGACTTTACAATTCAAATAGGAAAAAAGAAAATAATTGTATGAAAGTCTGCATTCATTTCTCTCTACAATTGCATGGGCCACTTAATAAGAAATGAGGTGAACTGGTTCATTTTTATATAGCTTAAAATGCTTAAAGCCATTTTTAAAAGGTCTATATGCATGAAAAATGAACATGAATAATTCCTCGTACAAAAAAGAGGAGGAATAAAAAGGAATTTATCATGTTAAGTTATCCAAATAAATAACTATTCAAATCTTACATGAATAGACATAGCAATCATTCAGCAGATTCTTGGCTTAAGTAGTCATTTCTCATAGAAATGAGAAATAATAAGATACAATTTTTACACAAACGCTGACAAAAATGTATCTTTCATAGCACTCAGATGGCTAAAATAAAAGAAAAGGTTTACAGAGGTGCTTATGAACTTTTCAATAAAGTATTCCTTCCTCCACCATGGGAAAATGTGAATTTGTTGAAAACAAAAATAATTCTTACCCGAGTTCTGATGAAACTTTTATCATGAGTGTCTCAAGTCCCCAGTGCAAGTTTTCATCTGAAGGGGAGACCAGGGAAGGGGAAGGGAAGTAAGAGAGGGAGATTCATCTGGAATGAGGGAGACCTGTGGTTCAAATCCCTTCTCTGAATTAGCCATATTTGAATTTTGGACTACATGAGGGTATGCTAACTTTGGGGATATTGGCTGTGGTCAGTCTCTCTGGTTTTATACAGAAATGCAAACCAAGGCTTGAGGATTGTCACAGTAAAAACATCATTAACTCCAACAAAAATGTGCTTCATTTATTTGTAGGAAACACTTGAACTTGGTTTTTCTAATGCATACTCTATACACTAGACCAGTGTCTCTTCTGGGTGTCAACTCCCCACCCCCTCTTATATATTTTTTATCATAAAAAAATTTGAAAGGTCTTAATTTTGTTATATATTAGAATGGAACAATATCTCAGAAATCATCTCCCCTCCCCTCACTCAAAAAATGGAATTGTTTTTTGGATAGACCTGTTTTTTGCACAACTAACAGTTTTTTAAGGGAAGCATTTTTCCCTGAGGCTGCAGGCACACACTTAGGGTGCAAGCCACATATTAATTGCACCATAAATAGCAACATGTCACACATTAAACAAATTTATGGTGCCATAAAATCAAAAAACAACTGCAAAGATATTCCACAAAAATATGGAACATTTTTATGCCTAGTTTGTATGATTCCATAAACTGAATGTGTAGCATCCCCCCATCACAGCAATGATGGCTATCAGCTGGTTGGTCATCATCATCAGGACCAGGGCAGCCCCAGTCCAGAGTTCAGATTTGACTGCCTTGGTCCAATGATGACAATCACAGATTGCCCTGAAGGCCTCTCCCCCCACCCCCATGAAAGCTTATCATGACCATGGATCGCAGTTTTCTCTGATTAAAAAATCCTAAAATCCACATTTTTTTCTGTGATTTAAGTGAAACACCACTATACATATAGGTATCAGTTGAACACTGATTTACTGATATATTTACAATTTTGAAGCAATTTCTGTCTCAATCATTATATTAAAGAAATTCTAAATACCTATGAATTTCGGTGTTTGATTTTGTTTGTTTTTTTTATCATAGAAAATCAGAGCTCCCCCTTTGCTCACCAGGATGCAGGTCCAGCTGTGGCTGTTGCCCCCACTACTTCATGGTACTGAGCAGCCCTGACATGCTGTTGCCCTGCCTCTGCCCCTGCCATTTCCCTCACTCCCAAGCTACAGGACCTACAGCCTTGCTAGTACTCCTCACTCCTAACTCTATGCCCCCCACCCACAGGGCCCAGCCCCGCAGTGTGCAAGGAAGGGCGTAGGTGTGTGGGAGATGGGTGTGGAGGAGGCACCAGCAACACATCAGGGAGTTGGGGGGGCAGGGCATATGCCTCTTAGATTTTTGTGCCCAGAGTGGAGCACAGTGTTGCAGCTGTGCCTTACCAGCTCTGGGCAGGAACCACCTCTGCAGACCAGTGGGTGGACCCAGTATGGGAGGGAGCACTGGTGGCAGTGGCAGTGGTGGTATGGAGTTGTGCCTCCCACTACAGCTGGGTGGGTAGGGGGTGCCTGGCCATGGTGGTGTAGTACTCTGTCCCACACTGGGTCCAACTCACTGGACCATGGAGGTGGCTCCTGCCCAGAGTTGGTCCACCCCAGCTGCAGCTCTATGCCCTCATGTGGGCACAGAAACCTGGGGGGGCATGTGCCCCCAAGCAATACCTGTGCCTTTCCACCCCATCAATTGTGCCCCCCCACCCCCCAACATTACTCGTGCTCCTCTTCCCTCCTACCTCTTCCCCACCCCCAATGCTTTACCTGTGCCCCATCCCCCCATCTCCATAGACGTACCTGGGGGGAACTGCACACATGCACATGAATATCTGCCAGCCTGCAAGGGAAAACCCATGGTTGCCTATATTTTTCTCCTTTAAAGGAAAAAATCTGCATTTTTCCAGTGCCTACTTTTGGCTCCAGCCCCAAACAGCCCCACATTTTAGACCAACCCCAGGGCTGACAGTCTCCTGGTTGTTGATACCTGCCCTGGACAGCCCTAGTATTCAAACCAGACCTTGGTCCATCTAGGGCTGATGCTGATAACCAGCTTTTTCCTGGCCACAGATAGCACTAATTCCCAGGGCAATCCTCAGCCCAGTCCCTGGGACTCCAACTCTTGAATCAGGACCCAGAGCTGCCTATGCTTGAGCATCAAGATCAGATGTGGGGCATCTTCTGAGCTCAAGGCAGAGAGACCTGCTTCCCAATCCTAAGAATTGGGCTGAGGGCAGCTCTACAATGGTGCAAACTGGACCTGAGGATTGTATGTTCCATCCCACACATCCTACATCCTGAGATGCATGGCAAGTCAACGTTTAGGATGGCGTTTAAAACCTTCAGATCCCAAATATACCATTATTTTAACATTTGCAAAGGGTCTAAGTAACTATAAAACATTTACATTTAAATGGGTCATATGTTATATGAATGTATTCTAAATGCATTATCATGTTTATTATAATGCAGATACTTTTTGCAAAAATAACTATGAATGTATGCTTGCAAATATGTTAAGCCACGTATGTTTAAATGTGTGCAAATGAACAGTGAAATCTCAGTATAAGATTTTAGTACTGAATGGCTTTCTGCATAAAATCACCTCAATGTTATACCTTTAGAGCCATGGCCTATAATATTTATTTATAATGCTGTATCAAATAATACATTCTAGGACCAGTAAAAGGTTAAGGAAATGCATGTGAATTAATTGATCTGATTTTAATAGAACTACTCAAATATAAAGTTACTCAGAGGTAGTGTTAATGAGAGACTAAAGTGATACATAGATATAAGATGGGAGAAAAAGAATGTGTCACGGATGCACCATTTATCCCATGTATCCTGTAATCCTGCAAAGGCACCAGTTTTGTTTCAGCTCAGAAAATATTTACAAATGTTTGGCCAAGAACCTTAACTCTATGCAGGGCTTTTTTGCAAATACATTGGCATTAGCCAGATTCTCAAAGTACTGAAACTGGCTGCCCCCTGCCATGTGCCCCCACTGCTTGCCCTTCCTCTTCCACTCCTTGCCCCCATTCCTGTGCCTCCCCCGCCTAGTCCCTACCTCTACCACCCCTTGCTTCCCAGTCCAGCCCGTTCCCCCATCCCTTGCTCTTCAATGAGCCTGCTCCTCTACTCCTTGCTCAGTCATGGCTGTGCCTTACCCCCACCTCACTCCCCCTTGAGTCAATTCAGTTGGGCTACATGAGAATAAAAGGGAATACAAAATTCTATTTCATGTCATGGACAGATGGAAGGAAGGAACAATATCTTTTCTAAGACATCAAAGAGCTTACCCAGTTATACCCAAACGAAGACAGTAATACCTCACTGAATTTCTGGAAACCATAAGGAACATGTCCTTTTGCATTTTTTATGGCTTATTCTTGGGGAGAACTATTGCTTTTCCTGAAGCTTAGAGCCCTATTATAAAACTTTACTAAAGGACACCCAATGCTACAGGTACATTACAGATCAATATGACTGATTTTGGAAATGTGATCCCTTACAGGTAACAAATAAGTGTCAATGTATGCCAGATTACTTTAAGGCATTCCCTAGAGTTTGTTTCTTTTTTTTCCTTCTGGGTACACTGTTTCAATGTATGCCTCACAGCAATTAAATCTGCAGCAATCTGTTCTGGACTTTATTCATGCGCAGCACATGAAGCATGGCTGGAGCATCCCCAGCTGCAGGGGTTAGCCTGCCGGTGTGGGCTGCTCCGACTGGGCTCAGCATGCTGCAGAGGGGCTGGCTGGTGCATGAAAGTACTTCAGTATGGGGCTAGCCAGGAGGCAGCCCCCACACTGAATCACCCCTTTGCCCCAGCCACCTGGGTCAGGGTCTACATGTGCACTGCTGCACATGAAAAACTGCTGCATGGAAAGACTTGTATCTAAAAGTCCTACCTTGCTGTGGAGTGTTTTCATGTAGTGTGCCCTAATAGGGGTAATGTTCAGTTAATTAGTCAACTGGGCAGTAAACATCTCATGTAGATCCACCTAATGTGTCTAACACCTCAAAGGGGGGGCGGGGGGAAAGGATAAACTGGGGAGAGAAGCAGTGATAAATATAGAACCCAGAAATATCAAGTACCATCGTTAATGAATGTCCTTATGTAAATGTAAACTTATTACAAAAGTAGGTAATATTTATATTGTGAACATTCCTAATGTTTTATTGTGGTTTATTTTAAAACATCTACTTGAGCAAGATCAAGAGACAATGCAATTTATGGGGCAGATTCTTAGTTGAAGTAAATCAATATTCATTCTCAGTGACACTGCCCACTTATCCCAGCTGTAGATCTTCACCCATATCTAATTGGCATTCTGTCGGAAGTTCTGCTGGTGCATTTAATATATGTAGTCTTCAGGACAGTATGCTTAATAACAGGTTGCATTATATAGACAGATTGATGAAACCACTATTAGTCAATCATCTTTAGGAGACATTGGTTTTCCTAGGCTATCTAGTCATTTGACATAGAGTAGCATGTGCTAGTATAATTCTCACAGCACACTTTGTTCATTTAAAATTTGCTCTCCTTTTGTGAGGCTAACAACACATTCATTCAAAATCAGCTTTATACGTGGGAGAACTTTTACAATCTTTTCTTCTATGCCTGAAGAAGGGTGCTTGTGTCTGAAAGCATGCAATTAAAGATTTTTTTTTTTGCAACAATGTTTTATTAGACGAACTAGATAACACCTCTACCATGAGTTCCAATTCCTTTTGTCTCTAGACTAATATGGCTACAACCTGGGTACCTTACCCATTTCTACTCATTTTAAGTTTAGGTAGGGTATTTTACAATAAGACATGACATAATATAAAAGGGCTGGATATCAGATCCTTGATTGCCCTTATTCAGTATGTAATTGAACTCCCTCAGTTAGTCTTCACACACACACAAAAAAGAATAAATTAAAATAATGAACTAATATAGTTATCTGTATATTGGTTTAGTTGAACTAAATTGGCAAGTGTATTCACCTGGTTATAAGCTGTGCATCTCAGAAAAGATTATGAGGTATCAGGAATTTGTTAGACAGATTATCAGCAGCACATTGAGCTATATATTGTACATGAAGTTTGCTGAATAGACATTATTTAAAAGATGAAATGAACAACCACCAACCAAAAAACCCACTTTATGCATATGCTACACTAATATAGACTCTTTTGATGGTCAAGTCAGTTAATCTAACTCATGCTTTAACTCTCTTTGGCAATTCCTAAATTGCTTTAGCACTATATACCATTAGGCCACATCCAGACCGGCACAGCCGTACAGTATGTGGTGACACAGACACTTCTGCAGCACCACATACCATACATTCAGGTGTTCTCTGCACTTCAACATAGCAGCACATAGGGCTGGGGGTTTGGCCCCAGGAGATCCCAGGGTCAAAAAAACCTGGGTGAAAAGCAAGCAGAATGGCACACAGGGAGCAGTGTGCACCACCGAAGACCAGATCCTGGCCATCCAGAGCTACATACTGGCTGCCAGAAAGGCTCCAAGTGACAGGATCACCATGGCTGCAGCTCCCCAAGGCTCCCAGGACCCCAGGTAAGGCTACGGGGGCCAGTACAGTTGCTGGCTTCAGTCTCCCCTACCCCACCGAGGGTAACCTGCTGCACACCATAGGGCATGTGGCCCAGGCATTCCATGGAGAGAAGTAGCAGTGCCACAAGGTGTGCCACTACTTCTCTGTCCCCAGGGAAACAAATGTCTGTATTCATATGGATGCAGCCTTAGAGGGCAGATTAATATTTAAGTGAGGCATTTTTCTACATTTTTTTTCTAAAGTACCAGGAACTTCTTTTCCAGCACTAATCGAACTCCCCCAACCCCACCAACAACACACAAATGCTCTGCATCTAATATGATAGATAATCCAGACTGTGAGTTCTTGGCTGCTCAGGGCTGTAGGGGAGTGGTCAGGAAGGCCAAGGCAGAGATGGAACTGGGAGTAGCTAACCAGATCAAGGACAACAAGAAGTCCTTTGTTAAATACATAGGGGGTAAAAAGAAGGTACTGGGTAATGTGGAGCCTCTGCAGGACATGCTAGGAAATCTGGTCATCACACCAGATAGCAAAGCTAACCTATTTAACAATTTCTTTGCCTCCATTTTTCTGAGCAGGGACCAGGTCACACACCTCCCCTCCGGGACCCCTGTAGGTCCCAGGGGAGGGGCACCCAGGCCTAGGGTCAGTGAGGACCTAGTCAGGGAACTTCTGGAGGGACTGGACACATTTAAAAATCAGCAGGTCCTGACGATCTCCACCCCAGAGTGCTGGGGGAATTAGCAAAGGTCATTGCGGGACCCCTGGCACAGATTTACAAGCACTCATGGTGCTCTGGAGAGGTGCCAGAGGATTGGAAAAGGGCCAATGTGGTTCCCATTTTCAAAAAAGGGAGGAAGGAGGACGCAGGAAACTATAGGCCAGTCAGTCTTACCGCGGTCCTGGGTAAGCTTTTTGAGAGAGTTATCCTGGCGCATGTCCACAAGGGGACAGCAGGGGAGATTATGCTTAGGGGCAACCAACATGGGTTCATTAGAGCCAGGTCCCGTCAGACCAACCTGGTGGCCTTTTAGACCAGGTCACAAAATCCTTAGATACAGGTGTAGCAGTGGACATAGTCTTTCTGGACTTTAGGAAGGCTTTTGACACTGTCTCTCACCCCATTCTCATTAAAAAAACTAGAGGACTGTGGCATTGACACCTACACAGTCAAATGGGTCACTAATTTGATGTAAAAAGCACCCTGTTCAAATTTGCAGATGACATTAAGATGTGGGAAGAACTGGGCATGCTAGAGGGGAGGAATAGGCTGCAATCAGACCTGGACAGGTTACAGGGGTGGGCAGATGAGAACAGGATGGGTTTCAACACTGACAAATGCAAGGCACTGCACCTGGGGAGGAAGAACAAGCAGCATACCTACATGCTGGGGAACTCCCTTCCTGTCAGTGCGGAGGCAGAAAAGGATCATGGAGTCATTATTGATGCCAAAATGAACATGGTCTGACAGTGTGGCGGTCAGGAAGGGCAACCGTACCTTGTCATGCATCCACAGATACATCTCAAGCAGGTCCAAGGAAGTGATTCTCCCCCTCTATGCCACACTGGTCAGGCCCCAGTTGGAGTACTGCATCCAGTTCTGGGTGCCACACTTCAGGAGGGATGTGGACAACATGGAGAGGGTCCAGAGGAGGGCCACCTGCATGATCAGGAGTCAGCAGGGCAGGCCCTACGAGGAGAGATTAAGGGACCTGAACCTGTTCAGCCTCCACAAGAGAAGGCTGAGGGGGGATCTAGTGGTCAATTACAAACTAGTCAGGGGGGGGACCAGTAGGCATTGGGAGAGTCCCTGTTCCCCCGAGCACTACCAGGAGTGACAAGAAATAATGGTCACAAGCTGGCAGATGGTAGATTTAGGCAAGATATCAGGAGGCACTACTTCACTGTCAGGATGGCTAGGATCTGGAACCAACTTCCAAGAGAAGTGGTGCTGGTTCCTACCCTGGGGGTTTTAAGAGGAGGCTGGATAAACACCTCACCAGGGTCATTTGACCCCAGTACTTTTTCCTGCCATGGCAGGGGGTCAGACTTGATGATCTGCTCAGGTCCCTTCCAGACCTACCAACTATGAAACAATGAATTCAGGGCAGTGCAATTGAAAATGGGACCATCCCTGAAACTCAAGGTACAGACCGTGGTTGGGAACATACTTTGGTGGCAGCAGAGAGAGAAACAACTGTGTTAACCCTTAACTATAGGTCCCTGATGCCACTACTCTCCCTGCTGTTGGGAGGTAGGTCTGGGCTTGGCCCATGGTGCTTCTCATAGTTTGGATCCAGCCTGGAGAGCCACACAAATATTTTATCCTGTGCCAAATCCTTTTAAAATATAATTTTAAATCTGGATACTGAGCCCTTTTGAAAGATGACCTATTTTGGCCACATCTGCCCATGCTCGAATGATAGGTTTGCTGCCAAGATTCTACTTAGTGCAGGAAACCCTAAACCAACTGAAATCAATGCCAACACACCTTTTGAGATCAAGAAAGCCAGAATTTTACTCAGTATGCAAAACAATGGCAAAATAAGGTCCCTTCAAGAGTTAGCAGGACTACTTCTCAGAAAATAAGATACCTTTAATGTGTCACAAATCATTGGTAAGAAAGAAGACCTGCTTTGGCAATAATAACTTTTATTAGACTAAGAGAAAGATGTTAGATAAGCTTTGGGGCACAAAATGTGTCTTAGGTCTGGAAAAGGAGCAAATGAAGCCTGGCCTTTCACCGTCTACTAACTAAGGGTTATGTCCAGAAATTCTCAGGGCATGTCTCCAGCTGTTCCAATACAGAGAACAGGAAAGCAGTGTTGAGGCCTTCACCCAAAATGCCTGTAAACTGTCTAATCTGCCTCATTGTTCAGTAAGACTCAGTAGGCAGGACATGATTCTCCCAAGATGAGAACTTCAACAACAGAAAATACAGAAATTCTTATCATCCCTTTTGGAGAACAATATATGGAAAAGATCATTAACATTTTCTGGAAATAGTTTTGGTGTACTGACTCACATGCTTACAGCCACACTAAAAAAAAACTATATAAAATATATAGTCTGTAACACATGCTTAGAGAAGATACATAAATAATTGTAAAAGTTGAAATGAGTCACATTGATCAGATTTAAATAGACCTTAAATTAGCAACATGTTGGGCTAAGCTTTGACAGGATCCCCTGTTGCTTACATATATCATCTTACATTAATTTGTGTCATAGTACTCATGCTAGTTTCACTTACATCTTCCAATGTGAATTCTCCTCCCCTCACTTAAAAATGCACAATAGTTTTGAATTCAGAGGGAATATATAGAGAAACATGGGGCACATCTACATGATATCTTTGCTACACAGTAGACAACTTAGCAGAGCAGTCATCATCATGCATCAACAGGTGCGCCCCTATTAGGCTGGAGTAAACTTATTTACTTTGCAGCAGGATAGTACTTGTAAATAACAAATTAATATTTTGGGTTATGTTCACAGAATCATTGTATATAAGACATGGGAGGTGACAGTACTTAGTACAACAGCCACTCAGTACTGGTTAGACTTCTGCATGACTCTGGCTATGGGCATGGTATTATAAGAAAGATGTCAAAAAACAGGAGAAATTCCAGAAGCAAGAAACAAAGATGCAAAAGAGGATGAAAACAAGCCTTATGAGAAAAGGCTGAAGTATCTAAGTATATTTATTCAGAGAAAAACAGGCTGCAGAGGGGACATGACAGCATTTGAAAAGCTATCATAAATAAGAAACATTTTCCTCCATTGACAGAGGAGTCACAGCAAACAGGCTAGGAATTTAAAATGCAGCAAAGCAGATTTACTATATTTACTTGAATATAAGATGGCCCCCAATAATTAGATTCCATATACAGAAAATTTATAAATTTGTTATAATTTTCCAGGTATAGAATTGTTGCCCTGTGGGGTCAGGCCAACTCTCAGGATCTCAATATTGTGCTGTTAGATGTGAGGTTGTGACATAATTGCACATATACAAACACACACATCAATTAGGTGCATACACACACACACTACCAACTCAGGCACATACACATCCAAACCAGCCTAGGCACATGCATACCTATCACCAATTCAAGCACATACACACACCAAAAATTAGACAACAATCAGTTGTCAATACCTACACACACTGTACACATATGCGGATCACTAATTTGTATATTATGCACACAATGACATATATATATATTCACCAATTCACAAACACATCACCCACCTACACATACACACAGGTGAGTTCCTAACTTGGATGGTACGGTATGCATGTGTGTGTTTGGGGTACTTGGGATACCTGGGTGAAGGTTAAGGTGAGAGAAAAAGTGTAAGGAGTAGGATTAGAACTGGGAGACTAGAGAGAAGCTGGGTTGAGGAACTGAGGCTTGGGGTTACTTATGGTCAAGTGGCCCCAGGGTTACTTGAGGTCACTGGTGCAAGGGGAAAAGCCCGGTGCCAAGGGGGAGATAGCTAGGAAATAAAGGGAGGCAGAAACCTGGATGCTCAGGGAAAAAGGCAGTGGGGACAAGGTAATAACCATGGCAGACATCAGGATAAAAGGCAGTGGAGACAAAGCAATAGCAGTGGCAGAGATCCGGGGAAAAGGCAATAACAGTGGCAGAGATTAGGGGGAAAGGCAGTGGGGATAAGACAGTGGCAAAGAAACAGGGCATTTACAGGCAGAGAGGAGCTCAGGACAGGTGTTGGAGGTGGCAGTGAGCCAGAAGCAGAAGAGGGAGAAATGAGACAGAAGTTAGAGGGGCAAGGAGCAGAGATTGGAGCAGGGCCAGAACCGTAGTAAAGCAAAACCCAACTCATCAGGGGTCCAAATAACAGTTTTATTAAATAGACAACACACTACACAGCCCCATGAAGTTACTGGTTCACTCGCACACACACAAGCACTCACCATGGCAGGAGGAGAAAAAGACTCAGTGGAAGGGTTGGAGTCTAGGTTTGGAAGAGAAACAGAGTCCAAGTTCAAGTTGAAGAGAGGGTGGGGGTGACAGCTACCTATCCAGGATGGAAAGGGGTCCTTGTCCAGCAGGTGTTGTCCAGAGAGGGGTCACCGACAGGGCCTCTGGGTGGATAGGTGGTGTGGCGTGGTGCTGGTCCAGATGGCGAGGGCATCTCAAGGACTCAGTCTTCACTACCCCTTTTTATGGGGCAGACTACCTCTGATCTCCTATGGGAAGGGCATGTCCAGGCAAGGTCAGTCCTGTCCCAGAGGGCTCCAGGTGTTCTTACTGAGCATGCACAGCCTGGCACAATGGTGGGTTGCTGCATCTTTTGTTTCTTGAATGCTGAGGGTGCTTCCAATGGCTGGATCTTTGGTCCAATTATTGGTTTTGATGCTTCCATCATTCAGAGGGAGCTATTTTTAGACTTACTGCCATCATCTCTCAAGCATCCTCATTCATCCAGGAACCAATTTACATAGGAGGGGTAGGTATGAGTCATAGGTTACAACATCAGGGGACACAAGATGGAAACTTGACATGACTTATGCTAACTTACATATGTAGGCCTAAATCATATAGTACCAGTAAAACAGTAATATAGAACAGTAAAAATCAATATAAACATAATAATTATACAATATAAAGAAGGAGAAAAAAACAAAACAAATTCAGCTTGCTACCAGAATAAAATGCTGAAGCTTATCCTGTCTTAGCTCACTTATACTTATCTATAGGGAATAGAGAGGGAGAGAAAAAGTCAGAAATGTTTGGGGAAGGGAATGCATTGAAAAAAAAAAAGAGAAAAACTGGTGGTTTTGCTACAGAATCTAATTATTGGAGGGTTGCCTTGAGTGTGTCCCTCTTCCATTGCTACAGCAGAGAAAATGAATCTGGGGGGTCAGGTGGCCCACTTGTCTTCTGCCCTCCCAAGCTTCTTCCCCCTGCAGTCCCTTTCCCTGCCCCTTACTGTCATAACCTGCTGTCCCTGAGCACACGGAAGTGAGGGATGCATTTGAAAATGATGACTTTAAAAAAAGCATACCTGTAGTAAATTACTGTGGGTATCCATAGACTTGATTATTTCAGAATTGATGCATTTTACCTTTTTGATGTTTAGCACAAATACTCCATAAACATACTTTTTAGTGACACTTTTGTGCCTACTTGTATATAGTAAAACTATGTAATCATAGTTCAAAGCCAAAAGGCTCATAATTTACCATATATCTCACTGGGCTGGGCCCCAGGAGCCAACAGCATTTCACAGCCCAATACTGCTCAGTATGTGTGTGTACTCCAGATACTGCCCCCTGCCCTAAGGATCCATGTGCTAATTAGTCCCCCACTGATATCTGAAACTGGGTGTTAATCATATGCACCAGGCTGTGAGGGAGTGATTCCTCGACAGAGGGATTCTGGGGGAACTGTTTTGAGCCATGTTCAGTGAAGTTTACCAGACATTTAAGGCTGATAAAAAAAAAACAGGAATAATTGGAAGTGGGAAAGAAAGACACACCTCAGCTGTGGGAGGAATTAAAACTGTATTCAATTTAGTGGCTCACATGACTTGAGAGTCATTAATAAGGGAGACTTCCCACAAGGGGCACTACTATAGATCTTATTTAGATGGCCTGCACTAACCTATCCTTCTGTTAGGTTCCCATCAGTTTGTTTGCCTAGTACAGGTCATATGTTTTATAGTTATGCTCAGTGTTAGCTGCACTTAATCTTCTTCATAGTTTGTTTACATTACTGAGCATATGCTGGGCTCGGCAACACTTTAACGATAGCCAATGTATTTAATGCGGTTTCCTTGTATGTACATGTAAGATGAGGAGCTTTTTTCCCTCCATGCTGATTAGGGGGACAAAGCACCATCTTTTTTTTTGGAGTAATACAGTAGATCAAATCTTGGTAGAGAAAAAGCATCTTAACTCTAAATCTAGCAGGACAATCGGGAAACCTGTCTAGGGAAGTTAGGGAATCTCCTTCATTGGAAGTTTTTAAGGACAGTCCTGACAGACATTCATTTGGGGGAGGGAACAGAGTTAGGAAATGGAAATGCTTCTTTTTGGAGGCTATTGGAGTTGATCCCTGCTTTCCAAGCCTGTGAATTTATTATATGTTATCTTATTTATTGTAGTTAGAAGTTGCATATCAGGAGGGTTATATTATCTAGTATTTGGTTTATTCCATAATGAATTGTTCAAAGTGAATTGTTACATGTTTACACATGAGTAACTCCTCTTAATTACACTACACTACTTTGTCATTAGTATTAATAACTTTTTCATGTAACCACAAGTATCAATTTACTTTACTGAAAATTCAAGAAACTCTTTACTAATCATCAAAGACTTATACTCTGATTACATTTTCTAATAACCTGAAATAATTTTCCTAATTTTCCTTCCTTAGTTTTATAAATGAATTGGATTGTCCTGATGCTTTTTTCCTTTCTTTTTTTTTCCCCCCTTTTTCCTCTTTCTTCCTTTAATTTTCTTTTTCTTTTAAGGAGAAATCTTTTATAAATAGCTATTAAAATATAATAGATATATAAATTATATACACAACTAGAATCATAGAGAAGCAGGGACTGGATGGGACCTTGAATGGTCATCTAGTCCAACCTCCTGCCTGAGGTAGACTTATCCATATGATTCCATACATGGTCTAACTTCTTAGCAAAACTACTGAAAAACCTGGCACAACACAAGTCATAACACCATAACCCATCACAAGTAAAGAAGGAGGCAACAGTGGCCAACTTCTTATTGCTGCAAAGGTTGTTAATGAATGCTCAAGAGATTCCAGGATGAGGGCCACTTACATACAAAGATGACATAAATTAGACTTACTTCTTTGTCAAGGCCTAATTCCCTGAAAACAAGTTCTTCTTTTTTTTTATCCCTGAATCAGTACTGATTTAAATGAGAGCTGAACCAATATCCCCTAGTCATCTACAGTTTTTTGTAGCTGTAACAACCTGTTTTTTTTTCCCCACAAGTATTTGTTAATATGGTTTAAACTGTGACAGGGTACATGTGCCTGCCACTCTAAGAGGAGCTAGCAGACTGTGGAGCAGCAGCTGGCAGGTGAGCTCAGGTCCAATTAGGCAGTCACCTAATGGCTAGGAGGCCGTCTGATTGGAGGAGGCCTGGGTAGTCAGAGTATAAGCTCAGACCCAGGGAGCAGGGCCAGCAGTTGTAACTGGGGAGCCAAAGGATTAACATAGCCCAGCTTGAGGACTGCTACTCCATTAACACCTGGAGGTCAGGGTGGGAACTATGGGGATGGAAGAGGTTCCTTTTTTTCCTGGGTAAGACCTGAAACTACACCTTGCTAGGGTTGGATGGTGTGGTGGGACTGCTTGTGGTGGGGTAGTCTCTAGGAAATGCCACACCTATGCCTCCCCAGTGAAGGCCCCAGCTTCTACTGCCTTGTGGGTGGCTTTATGGAGGGGAAAGGCTAAGGGACCACACTCTGAGAGAAAAGCAGCAGGCAGTAATGTGGCTAGGACCCATGGGAGGCCAAAGCCCATTGAGTAGGGCCTGAGGCTCGATGGGTGTAAGGACCCAGAGGAGGGGCCAGAGTGTGACCCAGTATGGGGCAGAGTGAGCCTGAAGGTTCATGCAAAGTAGTCATGTCAGTGGGACTCAAAGGGCTGCATGGAGTAGGGCTGGAGTTGAAAGAAAGGGCCTTAACGCCTGCGCAGGGTAGGGCCATGGTAGGACCCAAAGGGCTGCATAGAGCAGGGCCTGACCATAGAGGGAGTTTCCCAGTGAGAGGCAGAGAATGGCCCAGTGAGGGGTGGAATAATGTGGCCTAGGGAAGTGGCTAGGAGGCCATGGCCCACGGAGTGGGGCCTGAGCCCAAGTTTGGGCCAGAGGCTGAGTGCAGCCCAGTGAAAGGACTGGGGGAGTTGTAGGTGACTTTGGATGCCACCTGCAAGGCATGGGACATGGTATTAGGGAAGGTTTGGCATTTTGGCCCTAGGCATCAGGGCAACAAATGGGCAACCTCCCGCATCTAAACTTCAAAGGCATGGCAAGTGAATCAGAGTGGACTGCGCTAGACAGGGGGGGAGGGGGGGCACTGAGGTACTCAGCCCCAGTTAAATAAACCATATGAAATAATCCACTTTTTTGAGCCTTCAGTTTCTTTCTACATCTTGTTTTTGCTTAATTATACACTGCTATAATTTTGATCTAAACCTTTCTTCTTATAGGACTTCCAATGACACTGACATTAGAAGCAATGCAAAAGGTATAAATGAACTAACTAGAGTTTTTACAATTAACAGCTTGACAGATCTAATTACTAAGTAGTTATAAGATTTATAGAGGCCCTGTGATTAAACCTGGCACATGAAGCTAGACACTTCTAAAAACTGGTCTCTGCTTTTGTCACAAACTTTGTAGCCATGGAGAAATGGGAACAGGCATAGTAAGTTACCCATTTGTAAAACAGCAGCAATAATTCTTCCAACTCATTAGGGCTTATATGAATTAATGTTAATTCATTAATATTAATTAATGTCCCCAAAGTGATTTTAAAATCTGAAAACATTATGTGAATCCCAATATTTTTCAAGTGCACACAAGATAACTGTAAAAAATGGAAAAGTATAACATTCTTTAATTAACTATGGATTAAACTACACAAAAAAGCACAAATGCAAAAAATCACAAACACTGCTTACTACTTATAGAGCTGTCCCAATGTGTACTGTTCTAGAAGAGTAATCGATAAAATTAAAATTGTAGTTATACTGTAGAACTGGATTAAAAAGTAGCTTTAAAATTTAAAAAAGTTATATTTACTAGTGATTAAGATAACATTATTTTAATCAATTACATTAAAAAGTACTCTACAAGATATAAACACTGTTGAGGTAACAATAAGATTTATGTTTCAAAGAGGAGGGCACGAATTGGAAAATTGGGCATCTTGAAAAGTAGAAAATTTGACATTTTCTATGAAGGAAAATTTAGTTTGGATCAATCTAAATATTTTGTTTTGATTTGGGCTTTTTAAATATGATAATGTTCTATTTATTATATGGTACATTAAAACAAATGTTATGAATCCCCTTCAACACTAAATTGATAGGCTGCATTCAGAAAAATATCAAAATGGCATAGTTTAATATTATCTTTTAAAAAAATTCTTTTCAATTATAATTTCATGAAATGTTTTGATTTATATCTAACAAATGGAACATGGCTTCATAAAGTTTTTCCAGTCACCTCATGCTCTAACATTCTCTTGTTAGTCTTTTGACCTTTCTACTGGCCTTTTCAATAGAACAAGAGGTTTGGTTTTCAAACTGAAAAAAAGATCATCAACGCCCACTTCCACTGAGAATTTCTGGAACCACTGAACACTTCACTCACATGCACAGATGGCGGGAAAGGGGGGGGAAAAAAAAGGAAACTAGGGAAAAAAAGAAAAGAACACCGCATGGAACAGAGAAAAATACAGCAACAATATATGACCAATAAACACAAATATTCACCCTCAAGGATTACTGTCAGTATTTATTAATTCCGTCGCCCCCTTTCAATATGCAATAAACAAAATATCATAGACTCATAGAAAATTAGGGTTGGTAGGAAACCTCAGGAGGTAACTTAGTCCAACCCCCTGCTCAAAGCAGTATCACACCCAGCCAGATCATTCCAGCCAGGGCTTCATTGACCTAAGCATTAAAAACTTAAAAGGACAGTGATTCCACTGCCTCTTTAGGTAACCCATTACAGTGCTTCACCACCCTCCAAGTGAGAGAATTTTTTTCCCCAATATCCAACCTAAACTCCTTTGCTACAACTTGAAACCATTGTTCCTTGTTCTGTCATCTGTCATCGCTGAGAACAGTCTAGTTCCATCCTCTTTGAAACCACCTTCAGGTAGTCAAAGGCTGCTATCAAATCCTCTTTCAGTCTTTACTTCTGCAAATTAAATAAGCTGAGCTCCCTCAGCCACTCCTAAGTCATGTGCCCCATGACTTATGAGGCATGAGACTGACCTGTCTTCAACTTGTCCACATCCTTTCTAATATGGGGACCCCAGAACTGGACACAATATACTAGATGTGGCCTCACCATTGCAGAATAGAGCTGAAAAATTACTTCCTTTGGTCTGCTGGCAATGCTCTTACTAATTCAGCCCAGTATGCTATTAGCCTTATATATATTCATAGATGTTAGGGTTGGAAGGGATCTCAGTAGGTCATCAAGTCCAACCCCTGGGCAGGAAAGAATGTTGAGAGTGCTGGGGTCAGACGATCCCAGCTAGGCGCTTGTCCAGTTTCCTCTTGTAGACCCCCCCAAGGTAGGGGAGAGCACCACCTCCCTTGGAAGCCCATTCCAGATTCTGGCAACTCTTACTGTGAAGAAGTTCTTTCTAATGTCCAACCTAAATTGGCTCTCCATTAATTTGTGCCCATTGTTCCTAGTTACTCCAGGGGGTGCAATAGTACATAGAGCATCTCCTATTCCCTGCTGCCCTCCCCTGATGAATTTATAGGCAGCCACAAGATCACCTCTCAGCCTTCTCTTGCAAAGGCTGAAGAGATCTAGGTCCCTCAGTGTCTCGTCATAAGGCCTTGCCTGCAGGCCTGACCATATGAGTGTCCCTCCTCTGAACCCTCTCAAGATTGTCCACATCCTTCTTGAAGTACAGCGCCCAAAACTGGACACAGTAATACAACTGCAGCCTGACCAGTGCCCCATAGAGGGGAAGCACCTCCCTGGACCTGTTCATTATGCATCTGCTAATGTATGATAACGTGCGGTTAGCCTTGTTGATCACTTTCACATTGATGACTCATGTTCATCCTGGAGTCAACTATGACTCCAAGATCCTTTTCCACTGCTGTGCTGCTGACAAGGTCATCCTGCAACCTGTAAGTGTGTTTGTGGTTCTTTCTTGCCCAGGTGTAGCACTTTGCGCTTGTTTTTGTTGAACTGCATCCTATTTCGTTCTGCCCATTTTTCCAACCTGTCCAGATCTGCCTGGATCCATTTTGTTATTTAAATTGAATAGCACTTGTCCAAGGACTTAGCCTTGTGGGACTCCACTGCCCACATCTTTCAGGTTGATATTGACCCATCCACCACCACTCTCTAGGTGCGACCCCCTAAGCCAATTTGCCACCCACCTGACTGTGTAATCATCTACATCACAGCCTGTAAGTTTATTTATGAGAACAGAATGAGATACTGATCAAAGGCCTTCTTAAAGTCTAGGTAGATGACGTCTACCTTGACTCCTGCATCTAAGCATTTTGTGACTTGGTCATAAAAAGAAACAAGGTTAGTCAGGCAGGATCTACTTGCAACGAATCCGAGGTGATTTCCTTTCCGCATTATTTCCCCTGCTGGGCTCCCACAAATGTGATCCTTAATGATTTTTTCCAGAATTTTCACAAGGGTAGAGGTCTGGCCTATAGTTTCCCAGTTCCTCCCTCCTCCCCTCCTTGAAAATAGGGACCACGTTGGCTCTTTTCCACTCATCTGGGACATGACTGGAGCACCATGAGTGATCGAACACCCATGCCAGTGGCTCTGTTATGACACTGTCCAGTTCCAGCAGCACCCTTGGATGAAGTTCATCCGGGCCCACTGATTTGAACACATCTAGCCCCTCCAAGTGCCCCTTCGTTAAGTCTGCACTAACAGTTGGTGGGCTGGTGTCCCTTCCATGTCTCTCTATGATCCAATTGGGAGATTTGTCTTGGTCTGTGTCTTGGTCTGTGTCTAGGAATACAGATGTAACTCATTGAACAGCTCAGTTTTCTCCCCCTCCTCTGTCACCAATTAACCTAGTTTGCCCTAGTTTGTCCTGTAGGGGTCCTATGCTACCCTTTGCCTTCCTTTTGCTCCCTATATACCTGAAGGAGGACTTTTTGTTGTCCTTAATTTTTGTCACCATCCTAAGTTCTAATCCTGCTTTATCCTTCCTAACTAATTCCCTGCAAGTGCGAGCCAGGGAAGTATACTCCTTGTTGGTAGCTGCCCCCTGTTTCCACAGCCTGTATACCTCTTCCTTTGCCTTTAGGCTTTGCTAGACTTCTCTGTTCAGCCAAGAGGGCTTCTTGGCCCTTTTGGCCTCTTATGTGCAATGGAATTGTCTCCTTCTGCACCCATAGGATCGGTCCCTTGAGAAACGACCACCCTTCCTGGACCCCCATTTCACCAATGTTCTTGAGCTTTAATGCCTCACTAACTAATCTCCTGAGCACACTGAAGTTAGCCTTTCTGAAGCCTAGCACTTCTGTCCTGCTGATTAGTTTACTCACCCTTTGCTGGATAGTGAATTCAGTCAATCAAAGTACCTACAGATTCCCCACCAAGTCATCCCCTGTAGCTAACACCAAGTCCAGGAAGGCATTTCCCCTAGTGGGATCATATACTCCCTGTGTTAGGTGGAGGTCCTGTATGCAGGATAAGAACCTATGTGAATGGTTAGATTTGGCTGGCTGCTCCTCCCAGCAGATGTCAGGGTAGTTCAGGTCACCCATGACAACTATATCTCTCAACCATCTGGCCTCTGAGAGCTGTCTGGGGAATTCCTGGTCTAGCTGATCCTCCTGGTGTGGTGGTCTATAGTAGACCCCCACTACCAAGTCCCTTTCCCCCCAACCCCCTTGCATCCTGATGCACAATACCTTGATTTGGCCATCCTCTTTTCCCATCTTGATTATATAGAATGTATATTGTTCCTTAACATAGAGAGCAACCCCCGTCCCTGTTTTTTCCCCCCACTCTATCCCATCTGTACAGCCTGTGACCCTCAATGCCTACTGCCCAATCATGAGTAGGGTCCCACCAGGTTTCAGTTAATCCAACCAGGTTGAAGTTGTTGCTTGCAAGCAGGAGTGCAAGTTTCTTCTGCTTGTTCTCCATGCTCCTAGCATTAATGTAGAGACATTTAAGCCCCTATTTAAGCCCTGATGTCTATAAGGCCCTTAGTGCTTACCTTAGTGATTTCCTGGGCTGATCCAGTGCATTGCTTGTGGCTGGCTGACCCTAGGTTCTCCTTATCCTCTGCTTTCCCATCCCCCAACAAACCTAATTTAAAGCCCTTTGGAGAAGATCAGCCAATCTGTAAGAAAACAGACTTTTCTTACCTTTAGAAGAGAGAGAATACCATCTTGTCCCAGGATGCCTCTCTCATGGAAGTGTGGATCATGGTTGTAGAAGCCAAGACCCACATGATGGCACCAACTCTACAGCCACAGGTAGACTTCCCTGATGCAGGCGTCCTAATGCTGATGGTGACCGCTGACCGGAAGGATGGATGAGCAGATCACCTGTGCCCCCAACTTCCTAAGCCTGGCCCCCAGAGCCCTGTAGTCACTTATGATGCAATCTGGACTACTCCTGGCTGCATCATTCATACCCACATGGATGAGGATCATGGGATAGTAATCAGAGGGCCACATGAGTTTGGGAATCCTTGCAGCGATGTCCCAGATCCTGGCTCTGGGAAGGCAGCAAACCTCCTGTGCTATGGGATCTGGTCAACAGATAGACCCCTCCATGCTTCTCCAGAGGGAGTTGTCCACCATGATGACCTCGTGTCTCTTCCTCTGGCTGCTTGCTTGTAGCTCAGCCTGCAGGGCTGGGTTGTAGACCAGGGGCTCCCGAAGCAGTTGAGGGAACAGCAGGTGCCTGGCCTGGGGACAGAGGTGGAAGGCTGCCCGCCAGGCCCACACCATGCTGTGGTAGAATGGGGGAAGGACCGCCCCATTCAGGAAGGTGAGGTCCAGCAGAAACAACTCCCGGTCAAAGCCAGGGCCCCCCACTCGCTGCAGGAACTGGCACACCAGCTGCCGCCACGGGAGGTGACCTTCGGCATACAGGAACCACTGGAGGGCATGCAGCCAGTAGGCAGCCACCCTGCTGGCCAGGTCCATCAGGCCCTAGCCCCCCTCACCGGTGGGCAGGTAGAGGGCAGCTCATGGGAGCCAGTGGTGTCCGTCCCACAGGAAGTCCACCAGGAGCCGCTGCAGTCTCTCCAGGAGCTCCAGTGGAGGGTCCAGCACCGTGTAGCGGTGCCACAGGGTCACTGCCACCAGGTTGCTGATGACAAGGACCCGGCCGTGGTAAGAGAGGGCTGGCAGGTGCCAGCGCCAGAGCTGAAGGCGGGCCTCCACTCCGTCTGCCAGGTCCTCCCAGTTGCGGACAGCAAAGGCCGGTGGCCCAAGGAA
Organism: Alligator sinensis; assembly: GCF_000455745.1. Classification (NCBI taxonomy): domain Eukaryota; kingdom Metazoa; phylum Chordata; order Crocodylia; family Alligatoridae; genus Alligator; species Alligator sinensis. Next base: position 286,802 of record NW_005842603.1, read on the forward strand.
CACTCCCAGGGCTTTGAGGCCTTCCAGGCGCCAGGCTAGGCCTCCCGGCAGGTCCGGAGGTGATGTGCCGGCCCATGTCCTGAGCAGGAAGGTGTCACTTTTGCCCCAGTTGATGTGGGCAGACATGGCAAGCTCGTAGGAGTGTTGGCAGTCCACCAGGGCTCGCACATCCTCCTGGCTGCTCAGGAAGATGGTCACATCATCCATGTACGCCGTTAGCTGGATCGGGGGGCCAGTGTTGTGGCCCGGTGCTGGTGGCAGGGCTAGGCCAGTCAGGCGATGTCGCAGAGCGTGCAGCAGCGGTTCGATGGCCAGGGCGTACAGCATGCCCAACAGGGGGCAGCCCTGGCATATGCTGCGACACATGGGGAATGGGGAGCACAGCACGCCGTTCACCTTGAGCAGGCTGGAGGCGTCGTGGTACAGGACCCAGAGCACCGTGGTGAAGAGTGCCCCGAAGCCAAAGGCCTCGAGGGTGCCAAGCAGGTACCGGTGGTCGACACGATCGAAGGCCTTCTTCTGGTCCAGGGAGACCATGCCGACGCCCAGGCCAAAAAGCTCCATGGCCGTGAGCAGGTCACGCAGCAGAAACAGGTTGTCCTGGAGGGTCCTGCCCGGCACACAGTAGCTCTGCTTGGGCCTGATAACAGAGGCCATGACGGTGCGGAGACATTTCGCCAGCACCTTGGCCAGGATCTTATAGTCGGCACACAGAAGGGAGACGGGCCACCAGTTCTTCAGACAGCCTAGGTCCCCCTTCTTGGGCAGCAAGGTAAGCACGGCCCGGCGGCAGCTGGTCGGCAGGGTCCCGTCGGCGAGGCTCTCGGGGAAGATGCGGAGGAGGCTGGGCCCAAGGAGGGGCCAGAAGGCTTTGTAAAATTCCACGGGCAGTCCATCAAGGCCTGGGGCTCTGCCTGAGGCAAGCCCCCCCACAGTAGCCTCGAGCTCTGCCAGGGAGAGTTCACGCTCCAGGGCCTCGACCTGTGAAGCGCCCAGGCACGGCAGGTCCTCATGCAGCTGCTGAGCGGCCTGTGGACAAATGGGCTCAGCTGCAAACAAGTCCCGATAGAAGGCAATGGCATGCCCCCGCACTTCACCTGGGTCCGGGAGCAGCTGTCCTTCCGGGGTCTTGAGGTGGTCCAGCATCTTCACCACGGCCCGCCGCCTCTCCAGGCCGAAGAAGCAGGTCGGGGCGTCGGCTTCTGCAATTTCTGGCAGCGGGCATGGACTTGCGCACCACGGGCCGCGCCCTCCGCCAGCTCCCGCAGGCATTTCTTGTGGGACCAGAGGCTCTTGAGGAGTGCCGCATCATTTTCCGCATGGAGCAGGGCTGCCTCAAGCTCCGCTACATCCTCCTCCAGCCCCTGGGTGCGGCGGCAGAGCTCACTCGCCACCAGCTGGCAATACTGCTGGCAGAAAGCCCAGATCTGGACCTTCCCCACGTCCCACCACAGGCGCCAAGAGGAGCCAGAGGTGGGAGAAGCAGTCCCTGAAGCGGGTGTCCTGCAGCAGGCTGATGTTGAGGCACCAGTAAGGGGCCCGTGTGCATGCTCTGCCAGGCAGGTTCAGTTCACAGCAGACCAGGGCTTGGTCCGAGAAGCCCAATGGAATGATGCAGCTGCTGCGCAGTAACGGCAGGTGGTGCTGGCTGATGTAGAGGTGGTCAAGGCGGGCCATGGCGAGCCCACTGACACTCATCTTTGCCCAGGTGTATTGTCACACATCAGCGTGGACGACCCACCAGGCATCGACGAGGTCAGCCGCCTCCAGCACGGTCCGCAGCTTGCGGGCCAAAGGCAGGTGCGGCTCTGGCCCCGTCCAGTCTAGCAGCGCGTCGACGGTGCAGTTGAAATCCCTGCCCATGAGGAGCAGGTCATCCTTCTCTCTGGTGTCACACAGGAGGTTGCCCAGGGTCTCTAGGAAGGCGACCCTATCTCTCCTGTCGGTGGGCACGTAGAATTTGATGAGGAGCAGGCTCTGGTGTGCCAGGTTGATGTGGACGGTCAGCAGCCAGCCAGGGACGACCTCTCGTGCCACCACCAAGTCGTACTGCAGCTGCGGCAAGAGAAGGGTCACCACTGCTGCGTTGAGGTTGGTGCCGTGGCTCAGGAACAATCGACCTCTCCAGGCGGCGTGCCAGTCAGCTTGAACGTGCATGTCACTGTGAGTCTCCTGGAGAAAGGCGATCACCAGTCGCTTTTGCTGCAAGCCCTCCAGGATGACCGTCCACTTCACCGAGTGTCTGCAGCCATTGGTGTTTAGCGAGGCAATTGTGGTAACTGCCATGAGCAGGAGAAGAGAGAGGAAGGGTAGGCAGGGTACCGGCAGGAGAGAAGGTGACAGATCCGGGCAAAAACCGCAGAAACAGGGAAAGGACTAGCATTGCCCTACCCTATTCTGCAGGCCCTCCTCGGCCCCACACCTCCCTCACCCAGGTCACCAGCTTCTCAATCTGGAAGGCATGTTGACGCGTGCCCGGGTGCTGGCGCATGAGCCTTGCTGCGTCGCTAGTGGCACGGACAAACTGCGTGGGGTCCGAGCACCACTGCCGGATACTCTAGGCCACATTCCTCTGGCCCTTGGTCTGGTCCAAGAGGTTGAGGAGGCCTCCATAGCTGGGGGCCACCCAGGGGGGTTTCTCCAGAAGGAGCTAAATATTGCCCACCGAGAACCGGCAGGGCTGTACTCTGGGAGGGGACTTCCCGGTGAGACCAGTGAAAGTGCCCTCAATGACCAGGCTCCCTAGCAGGCCTCCCTGCGTATCTGGGTTGAGCACCGTTTCTGGGAGATTGATCCCCATCCACTTCGGGGGTCAGATGTCATCCCGCTCCCGGGGCCGCTTACGGCACTCGGAGGGCAGGCACTCCATCTCCTCATCGGCCTTGACAGGCAGGGGAGTGGGCGGTGGGGTTGCAGGACCCTCTGCTATCTCCTGTGCCTGCTTCTGCCTGGGAGGCAGAAACTCTCCCCCTGCCTTGCCGCTCACAAGCCCCACTAGCTGGGATGGGGGCAAGGAGTTACCAGACGTCTCTGGGACACCCTCAGTCATGGTCTGAGGTAGCAGGGTTTCTGGGGGGGGCAGACTGGGTGGGCTCAGTTTCCCTGGCTACCTTTTCCCCGGTGCTGTCTGAGGCAGGCCCCAAAGGGGCAGGAGCTCATTTAGACGCTCCTTTTTGCCTCTTGCTCTTGAGTTTTTTTGGGGTAGCCAGCACCTCCCCCGTAGAGGGCGGGCCAGGCTGCTTGGGGTTCGCCACCTCCGGGTCCACCACCTTGGCTGAGGCAGGGGTGGAGGGAGGTGGAGGGGACGTCTCAGGTGCTCCACCTGATGGGGCCCCAGCGCCTGAGATGCCAGCCACCCCGGGTGGAACTTGGACAGGAAGGGACTGGGAGGACTCCCCAGCCCCTCCACCAGGTGGGGCATCAGCCATGGCAGGGGTGGGAGAAACCTGGGAGGATGTCCCAGGCCCCCCCTGGGTGGCATGCCAATGCCAGAGGGGTTGAGCCCCTTGGATGGAGCAGGGGCGGAGGGGGGCTTGGCAGATCCCCCAACCCCACCCTTTGATGAGGGTCTCACACCAGAAGTGGATG
>NW_005842603.1:290527-304701 GCF_000455745.1 Alligator sinensis
GACAAAGGTAAAGGAGGGGGGCAGTTTCCGGGTTTCACCCATGAGAAGCATGAACGCCTGCCTCCAAAAGGACAGGACGTGTCTGAGCTTGGGGTCCCTACTCCCCATGGTCAGCCTGTGCCAGGGGCTGGTGAGGACACCATAGCGCTCGAGCGCGTTGGTGAGGTCCTAGTCTGGCACGTGCGGGGGGATGTTGGAGGCCACCACCCGCACTGCCAGGGTCTCCAGGGGCGTGACCAAGTGGTGGACCCCTGAGATTTCCAGCCCTGCCACACACACCTCCCTCACCAGGCTGGGAGAGCTCAAATATACGATGGGCACTGAATTGACCCGGGAGGTGTACCAGACGCTCGGGCATCCCAGGAGGTTCACCAGAGCTCCGTCGCAGTCCTCAACCCTGGCGTAGAGAGGGGCGTGCACCCGCAAGCCATGGCTGAGGGAAAGGTCTGGAGAGAGATCCCCATGCCAAGTGCCCTGGCTGCTGGCAGCCATCCCAGGCAGGAGAGGGTTAACTCTCCCACAGGAGGGAGAGGAGGAAAAAAAAAAAAAAAGCCTCAGGCTGACGCGGGGAATGGGAGGGGGAGGGGGCGGAAAAACACGAGGGGGGGCAGAGCAACCCTGCAGGGGCTCAGGGCAAGCCCTAAGGCAGGGGGAGATGGCAGGGACCAAGGGAAGGGGCCCTGGGGGAGGGAGGTAGCAGGAATCAAAGGGAGAACTCAGGCGGGGGTGGGGGAGGGGCAGAGGCAAACAAGGCTGCCCTAGGGGAAAATGCTCAGAAAGTGGGGGAAAGGGGCAGGGAGGGGGTCCCCAAGCACAGGCTGGGGAGAGGCAAGGTTTGGGACGGGAGTGTGGGGGAATGCGCAGAAGGCACCTGAGCTGCAGGAGCTCAGAAGGGCTTCACCTGTCGGCAGCCATCTTGAAAGAAAGAAAAAGTAAAAGGCAGAGGCGATGGAGAACAGAGAAAAAGAAGAAAAAAACACTGTGAAAATGCAAGAAAAGAAAAGAAAGAAAATCTTTGTTAATTGATGATGGGAGACCCAAGTGGTTGAATTGGTTGAATTATCTATGAGAATGTTATTAGTTATTCATTTGCCTTCCCTTTTTTTAGTGAAACATTTGCAAATTGATTCATATTTCTCTGAATATAAATAGGTGTACCTAAGCAGTCACTGAACAGAAGCCATGAATCATTTGTAACTAAAGCTTTGCTTATAATTGTTCATTTACAGTATTCTTTATTCATGTTGTATGATTAATCAACTGGGCCACACAATCCAAGATTCAAAGATGCACAGAGATTCAATCCCTGTTCTCAGGATTATATTTATCCAATGCTTGATGACTGTAAACAGCATAAGGTCTCTCTCTCAGGTAACTACTCTAACCTATGGACTATTTAGTCAAGATACCTCGTTTACTATCCTGCTGGCCCCAAGAAAATTGCAGTTTTGGCCCAGTGCCAATACCTGCCCTATTTTCATCCACATTACCCTATAGTCTGATGGTTCCAGAACCACTTTGAGAAGTGAAAGTTGAAATCCCTTCAGAATGAGGACTGATAGAACATAGATCTCTCACTTCCTGGAAGAGCATTATAAACGTTATGCTATAAGTGCTGAGCAGGAATAATTCTTGCTTATTTAAATCCCTATTTTCAGAAGAGGACTCTGGCCTGCAGATCTTAAGTGGACAGATGCACTTAAGCTCTAGAGAGTGTTTACCATTACACTTCACTTTCCTGTTGATTTTATTCATTTCAACCTTTTGGCTCCTGCACTTTTTTTTATTGCTTTTTTATTTTATAGTTTTGCTCCATGTTTGTTTTCCTAGAGGTGTTAACATTTGCTTTGACTTACCTCTCTTTTTCCCCCGTAGAAATTAATGTACATGTTATCTGTTATTCAACATTATGTTAGTTTGTCTGGGCACTACAAGTTATTCTAACATCTATAATACTGTCATATAGAAAGCAACATAACATGTCAGATTAACTTTTTGTGTTGAAGTTGTGTAACAGCTGAAGTCTGTATTTCTGTTCAGTTTGAAGTTATTGATGTAATGTCTCATATGTTAGTCTTTTGTTGTCAATCTTGGGTGCTTATTTTTTATCCTTTTATCTTTTTACAGTTGTTTTTCAATTTATGCCACTGAACATACTTGCCTATAAATTAATGTTGGATTTCATATCACTAATGTCTCACTGAATGGCAGGTGGCATGATACCGAGATTGCAAATAAAATACTATTACAACTTGTTGCTGGTCCAGGGGGAGCATGTGGCTGGGTGACCAATTAAGGCATGATTGATTGGTTAATCATACCTCAAGTGTAATGTGTAGATTGGGCCCTGTATACATTTATAAGTCTTGCCTTGTTTAACCTACAGCTATCTATCAAAATCAAATGGAAAGTACATGTAGTTGTCATGGTATTAGAAGAGAAATGTTATAATATATTTATTCTATGATAAATCATTTGATAGTAGGTAAAGTTGATAAACTGTCCCTTAAAATGATTAAGCAAATATTCAACATGAAGAATGAATCAACATACAGATTTGGAATAGAAAGTTAGCTGGTACAGGAGTAGAACATTATTTGTTTTTAATGGATAAGTTTGCTACTGAAAAGTATCTCACCTCAGTCTTCCAGGCTCTCTGCCAGTGCTCGCTGTTTTCAGAATGGAAAGGGGAAAAGGCAGTGGAAGGAGCTCATAGGTGGAGCCCCCCAGCTGGTGCTGAAGACAGTGGTGGGTGAATTGGAGACCACCTCCACCCCCCCACCTCAGGGCGGGTTCCAATACACCCTTCTACCCTTGGGGAGAGGGGGAGCTAAAAACCCCCAGACTGAACTTCCTTCACTCCCTTCTCCCTCTCCCCCCATTCTGAAAAAAGCAACTGGCTGGGAGCTCTGCAGAGACAAATTACAGAAAATGCTATATTTTGAAACATCTTCATCTGATACCTCATGCAATGAGGGCTCAGATTTGTACCCAGTTGGCCACTTTTAAGCTGTTTGTATCTGTGCAGTTGTGTTTGGTCATGCCTATACACTCTTTTTTTTTTTTTTGTGGCTAGATCAGATGAAACTGTTACTTCTATCTGCACCCTAATGCACCATAATTCAGGTGCATTAAGTTTAGTACCTGTAATTACAGGTACTAACTTAATATACCATAATTGGTGCTACTTTGCACTAGCAACAGTGCATGTTTTTTGTGTGATGATAATGAGCAGTAGTCTAATTGCTTGCCACACTAATGAGCAGTAGAATTTGTCTACTGCACATTTAGTGTCTCGTGTAGATGCACCCCATGTGTGCCAAACTTCTGCTCTGTTATGGGTATAGACCAATTTCCAATCATTTATACTGGTGAAGTATAAATGTCTTTACCTGCTTGTCATGTTTTAACACCTTGCAATGTCTTTAATTTGCCTGCATAAATTTATCTTGGGAAGACTTAAGATCTTGACAATTCAAATAAGGATTCAAATTTTTCACTATATATGTGCCAGCTTCTAAAAATTATTACACTATGACTAATAACATCTGCTTCTCCCAAACCTTACTGGATACACAGTGAGTTAACACTGTTATAGATATATAATCTTACAATATCTAGTTTATGTAGGCACTACCAGTTATATTAGATGTATGACATCAGAAGATATTTTTAACCATGGGGCCCCCTGCAATAATGAAAATAGAACATGTTTTGTTTTTACAACATTAAAACATTCTAAATAACATATCTAGAAATGTAATTGAATGTAGCAGAGACCCCTTAATTTATTAAGTAAGTTTTATTTCTGTTCCTATCTAACGAACTGAATTATAGTTTATACTATAGTGGTCCTAGTATGTGGTTCATGAGAAACATCTTTGCTGACAATATAAACTAGGACAACAATGTATAATGACGTCTGCAGAAGGTGACTTGTTTGGTTCTGTTGAACCATGGCCAGTGAAGCTTGGAGACCACAGTCTTAAATAGGCCTCAGGACTCTAGGTTCTAGAAACTGTCATGATAGATCAGCTGTAGTACTTCTCAATACTGGAGTAAATTACTCCTTCCAAAGCAGCAGTATGATTTCTTAAGAGATACCATGGATGCAGAACCTCCAATAATTGGTCCTTAGAAAAATTACAAAATGAAATTAAAATCCACCTGGCTCAAAAGGCCCTTGGTCTAAGATCAGGAAGATTTAATAGTACATAGATCAAATGATGTGCTTAGCAGCAGGTGAATGTAAGCTTTTCTTAGGATGTAAATAGTTTCAGGAATAAATGATAAAGATAAATGCTTTCATAAGCACATGCAGCTCTGTAACATAATCATCCGTTAATAAGCTCTAAAAAATGCCACTTGAAGGACAATTGCTGGAATAATAAAAGGTCACCTGTACATGTTTTATAGTTCTTGCTTTCATAGTAGTTGTATATGTGCATTAAGAGTCAGAAAAACTGAAGATGCATAAATCACTTTGAGAAGTGAGAATAAGTTACACAAGTGTACAAAGACAAGTATCATCTAAATAAGGAGACTTTGGATTAGGCACACTTCTTTCATATCAGTACAGTTCAAGAAAATGTTACAGTAAACTACTAGGTCAATTCCATCCTCATTTATTGAATGCAATGCCACCCAAGCTAAAGGGATTGGAAAAAAGCAACTTGATACAAAATCGGGCCTATTGTGTGTATTTTTAAAACTGTGGGTTTAGAAGTCAGATAAGATCTTATTGTAGGAGAGCTATAAAATGCAGGCCCTTCAGCAAGTGTCCTCTAATGATACCGATGACTTTTAAAATTGTCATCCCAGCTCATTTCAAACAGCATATCTCATGTCAATCTACAACTCATTTTTTCTCATCCGCTTTAAATTTCATCCTGTTATTTGTGCCCCAATTACAGCCAGAATGCACTGAGGGGTGAACAAATACAGATGGCAAATCAAGCATAACACAAATTTGAAAAACTGCCCATGCAAGGCAAGTGATATTGTCCCATGTTTACAAATTGTACAAAATAGTTACCATAGAAGCATCACTTTGTTTGGCTTACTGTTGCTGCGATAAGCTACCACAACATAGATACAACAAGAATTCAGAGGCTTATAGTAAAATAGTACAAACTTTATAAAAGGCTTCTAATCTTGACCAATAACTAATTGGTATTATGCAAAGCAATAGCTGCACCAAATTCCTAAGCATTTAGAAGCCCAAACTCCCAGCAACCCTCTGAAAAACAATTCTATAGATAGCAGTGGAAATTTTGCCAGGCAATGTGTGCAATAAAGGGTGTAAACAAAGAGGAACTTTTTGCTTATGGTCTGGTTTAGACACGGATGGAAATGATACAAGAGATAATGGCAGAAGCCTTTTTCTGGAGACTGAAAAAATAACACCTGCTGTTGCAGCCATGCAGTCAACCTTGTTGTGCTGGTTTCCGAAAATTACCACTACCCCATTATGTCTTTGCCCATGGTTCTGTTTTTGGCTGCCCCGTGCTTTAGCTTCTTCAGTAGAAAGGGTAGATGATGCCCCCATCCCAGATTATTTTGCAGCCTGATGGGAGAAGGAAAACATTAGGGGTGTGTGAAGTGGGCCCTGTTTTGAATTTGGATTCAGCTTGATTCAGGGGACTGATTTGATTAGTTGATTCACATCACTGTCCTGATTCAATTCAGGAAAATCCAAATCTAAGATTCGATTCTGATTTGGAGAATCAGCAATTCAGCCATAGACACAGCTTTAAATGTTTTTTTCTACATACTTTGAGGTACCATGTGCGGCTCACGAACAGTGAAATGGTGGGGCAGACGGAACGTCCCACAGAAGCATTGGGGCGGGGGAGAGGCGTGGGGGGGGGGGGGGGGTGGGCTGCATGCTTAGCAGTGGACCGGGAAGTGGACAGAAAGTGCTTCCAGTCCACTTCCGGGTCCACCGTTGAGTGCATGGGGAACCTCCCCCCATGCCCTCCCTCCAGCTCTGCAGTTGGCCACAGGGGGACCCCGGGTACTCCCCACCAGACCCAGGAGGCACCTGGGCCGAGCCAGGGCAGGGTGGAGGGAGAGTCACTCACATGTTCCACAGCGGACCTGGAAGTAGACCAGAAGTGCTTCTGGTCCATTTCTGGATCTGCCGCAGAGTGTGCTGGGGACCCCCACACGCTCCCATGTGACACTCCATCCACCCCAGCATTTCAGCGTTCATGAGCTGCCTGGTACCTTGAGGTATGTAGAAAAAAACATATAAAGCTGACTATGTCCGAATCATCGAATCTCTCTGAATTGAATTGGAGGCTTCTGATTTGATTCAGAGATATTAATGTATTCCCTGATTCAATTCAGAGACTCAGCTGCTGAATTGGGGCAAATCTCTACCAAATCAAATCAGCAACTGAAGCTCCACACAGCCCTAGAACACATACTTTTGAATCCTGATGTGAACATAAAACAGAGGGTGATTATTCTAACCATGAGGCTGATTTGCAAAAGAAGGCATCAGCACCAGAGGCCACTGCATTTTGGATGGAACTCAGCAGTACCTTTGTCACTTAGGCACATGATAAAAGGACACCCCAAAATCAGCCACCTCTGCTCCGGTGGAACTAAGGCAGAATTTCAGCACTCCCCTAGTAGGACATGCCTGGGAGCTCAAATGTAGATGCCTAGGCAATATTTCAAACCCAAAAGGAAGAGTTTAATGACTTTAAGAATGTAATAGGTTTTTTGTGGCTGTTGAAACAGAGTCATTTTGGATTGCTCTTGGACAGTTAGGTGATTTTAAGTACATAAATCCAGGTCAGTGCCTGCAGACACCTCTCTGTACCTCAAATTCTGTACCAATTTCTCTGTACCTCAAATTCTCATCTTTTGGCTGTCTTGTTTGTTCAGAACTTTTCAAGCTGAGGACTCTACAAGCTATGTGTCTGTTAGGTTCACAACCCATTAGGACTATAATCCATACTGGGGCCTCTAGATGCTATAGCAATAAAATAATAATTACTCTTCACAGTTCCTGTGAACAAAACACAGGCTTTATTTCCCTTTAAAAACTGCCAACTGCTTAGTGACAAAAGGGCTAAGAAAGCATCTTATCTTTGTGTAGTAATGGCTTTAACATTTAAATCAAGGCTTTTGATTTGCAGTTTGAATATTTATAAGAAAATAAAAGTGTTTCTGAGCTAAGGCTTTACATGGCCAACTTCTAACAGAGTGGGTTTTTATAGTCTTTACAAATGAGGCTTTTAAAAAGAAAACAAACCTAGAGTGGGGCTTAATGGAAGTTTTATAATTATATATTGCACATTTACTCTTCCCTTGAGGCATCAGAGTCTTTCCTTCTTCAATGCATGTAACATCCATTGACATTTATGCTAGTTTTGTACATTAGCAAGGAAGATCCCATTCATGGCCTATATTTCAGGGAGTTCTGTTAGATAAGGGTTATAGGAATAAGCCACTGGAATGTAACTAGCTTTTCTGAGGCACATACGCTAAATATGGTGCTGCATTTCACAGCAACATTAGCAGTATTTAGGGGATTTTGCACACTGCTTCCAGTCTGACTTGTTGACATCATGGTGTCTTCACACATACTTTGGGGCTAAACAGATTAATGATGATTCAAACATACAGTAATGTTCTTCAGTGCCAATTCCAGGAAGAAAAGATGTTAAAGCATATCTGATTATTTTTAGCCTTCCCAGACCTTAAGCAACCAGCTGTTGCCTGAGAAAAGGTAAACTTTTCTTAGCCAACAGCAAAACAGTGATTTTCCCAATGTTACAAGTGGCAGAGCATCTTTTAGGCTTTACTCATGGGGCGTGTCTACATGTGTCTTTATGGTGCCATTGTTACTGCACCATGATTTAGTACTTCCTTTTACAAGTACTAAATCATGGTGCAGTAACAGCCCATACTGTGCTGTATGTGTGGTACATGGTTATTTTTAGCAGCTACTTTGCCATAGCAGTGTGCTATACTGGTGGGGAAGGGGAGGTGGGGGAGAGGGCAGGTGACTCATCATTATGGTGAAGTAACTGCTGGTCATGTGTAGATACCTGCAGAGACTATTTCGCTGCTATGGTGATGTAGCATCTTGTGTAGACACGACCTTAAAGTAGTACATGTTTGTGTAGGTGGAATTAAATTGCTTTAAAATAGTAAACTGCTATGGAGAACACAGTGCCTCTGGGTACAGTTGGTTTTGAGCCATGCTGTGTTATTAAAGATCTCCCAAATATCTTTACCAGTAATATCTGCATTTTAGGGTATGAACACACTTTGGTGGTACCCAATTGACAATCACACAGCTTACTTTAAGCTATGTGAAAGCAGACTGGGTGCATATATTCACCAGTGCCAGAAACTGTGATGGAAACCAGATCTAACTATGAAAAATAATTTGGGGTGGGAGGGAGGGGCAGGTGGATTCAGGAGGCAGTTTAGTGGGTCCACTTGGGTAGAAGAGGTCACAGGATTGGTGAGAGAGGGTGATGGCATGTCCATGGAAGAATTGGGAGGCTAAAAATAACCTAGTTAGGGTGGTGGGGATTGGAAAAGTACAGCCTGGGGTTTGGAGTGAGCAGCTGGGCTTTCCCAGCCCTGGGCCTATGCTCCAAACACATACAGACATTTGGCAGATATAGCTACACCATTTCCAATCTAACTTATTTCACCTCTCTAATTAGGTCTGTCTATGTGTAACATCTGACCATCATGTTTATTTGTTTTTTATGTTGGTCATGGTATAGCTGAAGAGTTATTGAAAAACTCCTGAGGAGTTGTTGAAAAATTACAATCCCGCATGTCACTGATTCCATAAAATAACTCAGTAAAGTTGAGTTGAACAAATATTTTGAGACATATTTTTTTTTATTTCAGATGTAGCCTGCTCGAAGTCCATGCCTACTTCATAATGCCCTTCAATTTATTTTCAATTTTTCCAAAAAAAGAGAAAAGTATTTGTATTTGTGTGCATATTCCTTTCTTGCACAAACTATTTAATTGCTTGTTCACTTAACTGGACTCTAGTGTGAACTTTTGGAAATTCTTCTCTTTTTGCTTTTTGTTAAGTTTTGCCTAAACTCTAAAAGGAGTTCATGGGCACTGTATTTTGTCATCATCATCAAACATTCTCCAAAAAAAACCCTTCCAAAAACAACAACAAAAAAAACTTGATGTGCAGGTGCAATCCTACAATAGTTCAAATATACTTGGAGTCTTGGAATTAACTTTGTCAACATGTCACCCAATTTAAAATATTTCACTTCTGGGCAAGTCAGTAGGAATTGTACTATAAACTTTTCCCAGTATGAAGACGGAAGTCATAACAAATGAGAATATAGCAATGAGTTTTATTTCATTTGGCTCTTTAGTAACAAAAAATGTCCAATTTAGGCTGAATTCAGCTTCAAAATTATTAATAAAGTAAAATGATGGTCATTATAATAAATTTTCAGTCATATTGTCATAAGTTATGCCTTGTATACCCTTTCATAGCTATGCATATTTTGACAGTGCCAAGTTCTATTGGCAAATGTTCATATATTTGTTCATATAATTTTCTAGTTTTACTTATATTCTTCTCTTGCAAATATAAAATTCTCAAATTTCTATGTATTAAATTAATTCAAATTACACCAAATTGTATAGTGTGGAGGGGGGGGAGGGGGGACTCAAGAAAAAAGTCAGCAATCCAATGTTTGTTCCACTTTACATATTTAGTAGTGTTCATTATTTTTTTTTTATTTGCTTACCTTCAAATACAGAATGAATGGTAAAAATACAATGGTTTGCACAGAATCACACCACTCATCCATTTTAGGAAGTTTCTGTAAGTATTCTACTAACTTAGTTTTTATCACTCCAAAAAATCTGTCATTAAATCCTTAAACCTATTAAACTGCAAAACCAGAAAAATTCTCAACTCTGCTATGAAAAATAATCTTGAAGCTGTATATATAAAAACAAAATATCTACGCTTATTTTATTATGAAGTGGGAACAAACAAGAAGGTGGCTACTAAAATGTTGGTGTAGCAAGAACAATAATCACCATATCATTTTCTCTTTAACAGGGTTAGAATTTTATTTTAGCAAAGTTAATGCCACGCTATAGTTTCATAGATTCATAGACACTAGGGCTGGAAGGGACCCCAGAAGATCATCAAGTCCAGCCCACTGCCCAAGGGCAGGAAGTCAGCAGGGATCCAAAATATCAGAAAGATAAACATCCAATCAAGTTATCAAGCACAATTTTATTAAAGATATACTGTTTCAATCAAATGATTGTACAAGTTAGTGAGATGTGATCCTTCCTCTTCAGTCCCTTAATATTCAGCAAAAGTACTGAAGAAGTGTAAATATTCTTTCAAAACTACAATCCCAGGAAGATCCCTATGGCTCAGGCATAATGCCAGACTACTTTATACAATACTTCATAGATTTTGGACAACATGTGGCCATTAGAGGATCCTCCGAGAGGCAGCCATTATTAATGGCAAGAAGCAGCTCAGGATTCTTAGAGTTCAAAGCTAGCTTAAAGCCACCATAATCTGTTCTGCTGGGAATTCTGCATAGTGTTTCTTAAATGCAGAGCAGGATCAAGGCTTTGTGTTTACCCCATTATATAAAACACATGCACATTTGTATTATACTTGTCTTGGTAAATATTTTTTTTTCCCAACCGAGGAAATGTTGAAAAAACCATGACAGCCTGTGAAGGTCTCAGCTTACTTAACTAAAGGCATTATAAACTGATACTTTCCCGATGCGATCACTTGCCCATATGCCATAGTGGCGGTCCCGACTCTTGCCTGCCTCATCTTGATGTTAAAAGAAGATCTAGATCAGGAGGTGTTGATTATAACCACCACTTGACACTATTATCTTAAGATGATCCCTTCTGGGGCTCCAACCTCCTCTACACCCCAGTCAAGCACCACCCAGATGTTATTCCACCATTCATTAGCCTTGATTTTACACAGCAGTTTTCTTTTCTCCCTCTTTTTCTTTTTAGTCTCACATGCATCTGGATGGTTAACTTGATGGACTATGGTCTACATGGACTATCAGACTTCATCATCAGTCTCAGGTAAGTCCAGAGTTTATTGTTCTTGTAGTGAAACCCCCTTTTTAACCAGAACACATAAAGGAAAACAACTCAAAGGAAAAGAAATAAAGCCCATCTGGGCTGCAGTTCCCCAAACCCTTCTTAGCTTCAGGATATACTTGTTCACTCAGGAAGGATATCCTTCCCCTTTAAATATAGCTGTCAGTTTCAGGTTGCCTGACCCAATATTTCATTAGCCTGCCAGGCCGCAGGCTCGACTGCTCAACTAAACAAAAGGAAAATGAAAGTAAAATGTGTACTTGCTGTTTGGCTTCAGCCACGCTCCTCCCGGCTAGCCCTTACTTCCCCAGCAGGCATCCTACCTCTACCACTGGTCCACTCGGTGGTGTTTCCAGCCAGTGCCTCTTGGCTTAATTGAGCTCTTTGGAGTTCCTCAGCCAGCTGGCAGCTGGCTCACCACCACTGCGGGCATCCCACCTGCCTTGCCAGGTTTCATGATTCAGGAGTTCTTATTTTTGCCCCTCATCTAGGTCCTCACTTTCCTCCTCTGTCCTCTGGGGCCACTCTAGCCTCATAGAGCAGATGCTCTGGAATCATGGTTCCCAAAGAGCTCTTTTGCCCTTCACTGGCTCCTGCTGGCTCTTGGTAAGTACCTCTGGTGTTTCCTCTTCTCCACAAAGCCTTTTGAATGAACTAGATTTTATAAAAATCAAGTGCTGATGAATAATTAACAAAAAAGAAAAGTTTCTATTTGTCTGTCTGTTGACCAAACACACATGTCTGAATAGCTTTTCAGGTCTGTAAGAACCCAACCATCAATTTGGAAGACTAAAAAGGTACCTTAGGGAGCAAGGTTTGATGAAAATCATAATTTAAGTGTTCGATGAAGAGATCAGATATAAAATGATTATTTCCATTCTTGGTATTTATTCACACTTCAAGAACATTACTAAAGGGCACAGGACAAAAAAAAGAGGAGGCAAATACCATTAATCATTCATTTAATTTCTACAAGTAAGTCTTATTTGATTTGAGAAAGGAAAGTATTTTACTGGTTTTGTATTTTAGAGAGCAGCTTTGAATTAAAGTAAAAAGCACAGAGCAACCACTAGATCTATACTTTTAATCTAGGAACATAATACCTCTATATATCTTCAAAAGGGAGTCATCTACCTTGACGCACATACTTTTGTGGGTGTTTTTCTGGTTCAATTTTCAACATGAACTGTATAGGCTCCAAAATGGAACTGTCCTATCTAATAAGAGGTTAAAAGACCAAAACTTCTAAAGCAAAACTATCTTTCAGATTTAATAAACCTCATCAGTAGAGATGGGGATTTTTTAAAGTAAATAACAAAATGCATTTTTGGTCATCCTAAAACTTTTCAGTAATTAGACCTGAATGCACTGTCTGAGGAAAGAATTCAGGAATCTTGTGACAGCTTGCATAATATAAATATTTTTTTCAGGTAATGTTTGGAGCCCAAGTGGGCTGGCCACCATGGTCAGACTCATTTTCTCTCTCTCTTTCTGCCTCAGTGAATATTTATTTCGGCTTTATAAAAGGTGGAAGTGTGTCTATAGCGCAGAAAATAAAAAGCAGTCTAACTCAGAATGAACTGTTTGGGTACCATCCTGTCAATTGTGGGTTCATATCTGCTTTGGCAGACCAGAACTGAACTAGAGTCTCCCTGTTGTAGGAGTTCTGGGTGCCCTAAATTACTGGGCATTGCTTCTCCCTTTTATAATCTAGCTTTTCATTTCCTTCCCTTTAATAACTGGTATTTATAAATATAATATGATATTCAAGAAAACAGAATGGTCCATTTGACCTAATATAACATATTTTGTTTTTTATTTTAGTAAAGAAATGTACTTCAGTTTCTGGTCAATCTGAACAGATTTGTTATTGTTGTTTTCTGTTTCTTTAATCAGTTCTGATCCTGAACCAGGAAAAAAAAACAATTAATCACACCCAACTGGGGGGAGGGGGAGTAGATGAGGGAAGATCATTTATATAATGGAAGCAAAGGTTAGTCTTGACTTACAACTGAATGAACCCATAGCTTGGCTGTACCAAATCCTTTGCACGCCTAAGTTTTAGAACTAGTACATTTTATGTCTAGTGTACAGTTCTACAAATGCAATAGTGATCATACAATCCTAACCAATTCATGTTCAGCTATTCAATATTATATTAGAACAACATAAAAGGTTTGAATTATGTTTCATACCCATATAAAATACAATGGGGGGAAGGAGTTTAAAGAAAAAATAAAACTATTGCAAATTCTCAATTTCTCAAAGCCCCAAGATGCTTAAGTGACTCCAGGGAAGAGATAAGCATTATTTAAACTCTCCTTGTTTTTGTATTTGACTGCTTACATAATAGCCATAGGCAGCTTAGAAAAAGATTGAAAAAGTGGCAAATTTTTTGTGAAACATCCTCTGATTTTTCGTTTCTTCTTTTTTTTTTTTTCTTTTACTAAAAAGAATCAAGGCCTCCAAACTCAAATCTATGCTGATTAATTTCATTCCTGCCATACATAGTACAATACATATGGAGGTTCTGTTCATCTTAACCTCTCAGAACATAATATCTTTCTCAGTGGGTTTCTCCTCTAATAGAAAAAGAGACTGGTATGGTAGGTAAAAAAAATTCTGTAGCACATGGGTAGATGACTTTATGGATTTTACAATTGGATTCACACCTTCCTTCCATGCTGTTGGCACTGGATTTATGACCCAGATACCTTGTTCTGGGAGGTCCCAAAACTCTCAGACGAACCATGACCCATTTGATAATAGGCTAATTTTATTGATACACAGTGATAGCAAATAAAAATAATGCAAACAATTCTATATCTACCAGTCCCAAGGTTCACAGAGTCAAGGTACGTCTAGCCAGTATGTGAGCTTTACTCCTGACTTTCTCTCTTGAATGTCAGATGTCAGCAGCCTGGAGGTTGGAGGCCGAGCCTCCCCACCTCCCCTGCAGTGGGTTGGGTGAGGTGGGCTGGTGGTGTGCACTCTGTCCATGGTGGCCTCAGGTTCTTCTATTGGGGACCCTTTGCTGCACTGAAATCCTTTCTTTT
>NW_005842603.1:304711-305591 GCF_000455745.1 Alligator sinensis
TCATCTTTGAGCATTGCTGATTGGTCTCTGTGGTCATCATACTGTCCAGGTTCTGTCCTGTCAGCATATTCCTTTGTTTCACAAACCCATCATATGCATTCCTGATGTTGCCCTGAGGGGTCAGGCCAACGCTCAGGATCTCAATATTGCACTGCTAGACAGGAGGGTGTGGTGTACAATTGCACATGCACACATAAAAATCAATTAAGCACACATACACTCACTAGGTGCATACACCCCTACTAGGCATACACACTCACACTAGCAGCTCAGATACACACACATTCAAAATAATTAGTTTAGTTTCATGCACACCAGTTTAAGCCCATACATGCTACACACACACCAAATTTAGACAGAATCATTTACCAGTTACCAACACCTGCACATTCAATACACATACGTGGATTACTAATTCATATACCACACACACACACAATGATATCTATATATGTGTATATATGTGTATTCACTAATTCACACACATACCACCCACCTACACACACACACACAGGTGAGTTCCTAAATTAGATGTTGTGATGTGTATGTATGTATATGCTTGGTATACTTGGGATACCTGGGCAAAGGTTACGGTAAGAAAGTAAAAGTGTAAGGATTTAAAGTTACCAGGATCGGGATTAGAACCAGTAGACTGCAGGGGCCTGGGCTGAAGAACTGAGGCTCGGGGGTAACTTTAGGTGAATTGATTTTAATTGATAAAAAGACAACGCCCAAAGCCTGAAGAACAGGGAAGCATGCCGGCACAGAGTCTGGGACTGGAGCCAGAGCTACAGGGGAGCTGAAAAGGTAGGTGCTGGAGGGGGAAAGTGGGACTAAGGGAAAGTGTGGGTGTTAAAGAGGGGCTCTGGGTGTGGGGGAG